>NC_081820.1:27035000-27335000 GCF_030704535.1 Vitis vinifera | reverse complement strand
ACATAGCGATTCCAACTCTTCCATCGTTTTCTCCATATGACCTCTTATATATGTTCAAAATTCTGCAAATTAAAAAAAATATATGTGAAAAAGAAACACACTTCAAAGACTTCATCCCCCAATCAATAAGCAAAAAAGTAACCTAGTAAAAGGAATTTCTGCATCTGTGGCCTTTCTCTCCTTGATTAAAAGATTGCCCAGACCAAGTAAAGGCACCACCAGATCCTCACTTTCAGCACCTCTGCTTAATTCCAAAATAGCAATAGCCTGATGGTAGATTTCTACTGCTTTTGTTACTCTTCCAATGGAGCCAAGAGCTTTTGCCATCCCTAGCAATGGTGTGATAAGAAATGCACTATCTTTTCCTACAAGCATAAATCTTAAGTTAAATATTCAAATGAAATTAACTCCATCCAGGGAATCTATTCTCAAATAAAATCAGCAATTTAGACAAGAGTGCCTAGGCTGACAACATGGACTGGCAACAGCTAAGTCAAGTTATGGTTGATGTCAAACATTGGACCTCAAAGTTTGAAATTACCATATGTCATCTCTAGAATTTCAAGAGCCCTCCGGTACATGAGCATGGATTTCTCAAACTTCCCCAAAGTTGAGTACACACTTCCCATATGCAAGAGTACCGAATCTAGAAGTGCTTCATCATCCTTTAAACCATCAACGATTTTGTCCATCTGGCCATCATGAACATGAACAAAAGAGAAAAAAAAAAGAAACAAGAAAACATAGTTAGAAGGAAAATAAAAGAAATGTGAAATCCAAGTTACACGAGTTCCAATATTGACATAGGATGTAGCCCATTATCTTTCAGTAACATATGCAAGAATATGACCAAAGGTAGAAGCAACCACCATTTCACCTCCAGAGTAGGACAAAATATGACCAGTAAGGATAAAGCTCCTCGAAGGATACTATTCTATACTAACAAACATCCTAGAAATCCCAAATAACAGGTTATCCTCCACAAGCTCCATTCTTCAGGAGAGAAACCACTCTCTAAATGGGCCCTCTAAAATGGCTTTCACATGTTTCTATCTAAAAGCTCTAGATTAGTTTTTTGAAGAAAATATTGTGTGAGTTTGATTTTTGAAAGAGCCTTCCTGACCATAATCCTTCTTTCTATCTAGAGGCCCATTTCCATGAATTTTAACCCATTCTCTATGCAAGGAATTAATCTCCAATTGCTTTCCTCTTTTTTCTTTTTTTTTTTTATCTAATTCTAAAATGTTCATAGTTCACTATGCTGAAGATGGTGCAACTCTCTAAAACATATTATTCTTTTTCCAGCCTTGCTTGCATTGGCTAGGCCTTTGATCTTTTTCCTGAATTGGGTCTCACCCACTTATCTTAAACCCATCCTATCAAGCACCTCTTGTTAACCATAAAAATTTTATAACTGACATGAAGTATAGCAAAATTCCAATTGGGAACATTCAGATAACTACTGTGCCATGAATAATTACTATGAAAAACCAAAGGAATGAATGGCTATTTAACAGTAAACATAATTTGCTAAATCAGGGTGACAAATACAATGCTCATGCAAAAGAGGAGTTACCATATCCAACAGGGATCTAACCAACTTTAAGTCCCCAACAAGCATGTAACCCAAGACTATGATGTCAAGAATAGCAGCTTGTTCCATTCCCTTGGCACCCACATCTATCTGTTCTTTCACAGCTTCGTAATTTGCTTGAAGTAGGTCTATGGCATCCTTTTTGTTCCCCATCTTAATCATAGTTTTGACTGCATTAAACAACTCCTGCAACTGTCTTTCAAAATCATTCTCATCACCCGAGGGACTTGAAGAGCTATGAAGCAATGTTCTAGACCTGAAGGCAGAAAATACTCTGATAGTCAATTTCCAAAAACCAAAACGTGTATTTAAAACTCACTAATAGCTTTTATTTAGATACAGTGAGCACAACTGCTAATAGTCCTCAAAATATTATGTATGTAAATACTTCAGATGTTCAATGGAAGGTCAGAGGCATTACTAACACATAAATAATAAAAAATCACAGAACCTTTGAAATTTGTTTGGTGCAAAAACACCCAAAGAAACATGATTTCCTTGGTTAATCCCATCTGCTCCTGAAGAGCCAATTGTCGCAAAAGGTCTCAAAACACCATGATGAACAATAGTGCTAGCAGGAATCATGTATAGCTTGATGTTGCATTTCTGGCGTTTGAGACAAAGAGAGAAGCACATGACATCTTTTGTCAAATCTTCTGAATGCATGCGCATTTGGCTGATCCTGAAGAGGTCATAGTGAAAACAATATTAGACTACATAGATGAACCCATCTCAAGTAACTAATAAATAATGAATACAAATATAAAAAGATGGAAAAGAAAATCTAGTGATGACAGGAGAAAAATCAAACAATTGTTTAGTCCAGTATGATTGACTGAAGACTACTTAAAGCAAGAGATAGAAACAAATGGATTAGTAATCTACCAAAGGAAGAGGGATGTGATTTTTCTTTGGAATGGAAGTCAAAACCTGGAATAAGACTCGACCACACCAAGACTTCTTCACAGACCATGTTTGTTCTTTGTAAACTTGACTACACGAAAGGCTTTATCATACAACTATTCATAAACTCATTACTGCATTTCATGTTCTGCCCTACATCCAAGAAAAATCATATATATTAGGTTCTCCAACCCACCATTTCTCCATTAGAAAAGCAAAATTAACATGACCTATTAATTTCAAAATGCTGTTCCCATTTAGTAAGGGGGGTTTAGTCCATTTCTATAGTAAATTCCGTTGATGATAATTTTGTTCTCCTCTAAAGGCTTAACGGGCAATTCCAACACTGTTAAATTCAATGTTTTGTAGAAGATTGCAATAACTTATTTAATCTCACGCCCAAACAAGATTATCACAAACCCAATCCAAAAGAATCTGAACTAAACTGATTTATCGTCCACCGCTTTTAAAATTCCAAGCTTTGTTTTGTTCCTTTTTTTTTTCTTTTTTTTTTCACAGCAGCCAAACAAAGCATTGACAAAAAGGAGAAAACCAGAAGAATCACAAACTCAAACAGAGAACCACTCAAAGAGGAAAAAAAAAAAAACCCACAGAAAATTCAAACATGGACCCCTAAAACAGTTTAAGAGGGTCGAGAAATGGTTTTTGTAACTCCAATTTTCTTTCTATCCTTCGTTATCTCAGCAATCAAACACCACATTCATAACAAAAAAATACAAAAAGAATAAAAAAAATCCCAGCTAAAAAACGATGTGAAAACCCAAATGGAAAATTTCTTGAGGGAGTACCTCTGAGAGGGGAGAAGAAGGGAAGCAGCCATGGTGCGAGGTGAACAGCAGAGAACCTTAATCTGCACCGAATGCTAACTTAAGCCCTTGGTTAAGAGTGCCTGAGCCACAGCTGACGTGTCAACCAGGCTGAGCCACGTAGGATGACTCAGCATAACTGTTCTGGGTGGGCTGGAGCCCATCGAACCTTTATGTCCTTTTTTTTATTGGGTTTATGTAAAGCCCATTGGGCCCAAATTTTATGTCTAAATCGACACATAGATAAATTGCTGACATGGAGTTGAGAATCAATTATAATATTATTTTAAATACGAACAGACTCCCATTTTGGGGTGATTTCCAACCATGTAAATATTATATGCCTAAAGTCTAATAGGTATTTACGGAAACATATTTATAGAATTAAAAAATTTATATATATATATATATATATATATATATATATATAATTAGGAATTTTTTTCTCTATTTGACAATATTATAAGTTGAATTTATAATTTAATAATTTTATTATTATTTCTTTAATACATTTTGGCTACATACCCTAATATGTTTGGAGTGATATGGGTTTGTCTCTCTATAGTAAACTACTTAAATATATTTACATCCCATTGAACTACACTCAAAAGGGTTTTTGCAATAATTTTTATATGGGTTGAATTTATAATTTAATAAGAATTTTTTCATTGATTGTTACCCTAAAATATTTTGCCTAAAAACCCCTATTCAGCCAATTATCCATTCCTAATACTTTGGCTAAGGAAAATGATTCATTTTTTTTTTTTTCATTTGTTTTATAAGCTTTTTTTTTTTTTCAAAAACAAGATCTATTTAAAAATCCAAACATGAAAAATAGTGTTTCATTCTTAATACCCATATAATCATATACAACACAATTTTCTAAAACATTCTCCGTCTTTTCCATTCTTGCTCAAAACATTTGACCAAAAATTAACCCAAAATACCTCAAATTTATTCAAAAAATATGTTTCGAGAATAAATTTCCAAAAAAGTACTTCCATTAAGGATTTACCAATCTATTTTCTAAATTAGAAAATTCTATTATAAAAAACAGAAAACTGCTTTCAAGAATGGTTACCAAACAGGCCTATCCGACCAAAACACACCTTTGTAGAAAGTGGAGGACAAATATCAAGAGTCCCATCAAATTTTCTAGTAAGCTTCATAGCAATCAGCCTTCCAATATAGCATTCATGCTAAGGCAATAAAAATCATGGAGATAGCTGCAGCCAAAAAAACCAGGAAAAGAACTCAGATTTAATCATTCATTCATTTATTCAAAAGCAATTTTTCCCATCTACAGGAACAAATCCCGACCCTTACAGATAACAGGCATCCATATTTTTTTCCAGAGGATACAAAAACAAATTCCACAAGAACTTTCAATACTCAAAGATAAAAGAGAATCAGAGAAACAGCCTATCTAGCTAAGTCATTGTTCTTCATTTGCAGCGGATTTTAACTTTGAGAGTCCAGCGGACCTTTCCCTCCGGCAAAGGGATGGACTTTGGTAGTCGGAGCGGCACCTCAAACTCTCCCACATGCGTCAAAGGAGAAGGTAGATGCAGGCTTTCGGGTTCTACCTGCACGGAAAGCTGCCTTGCCACCTGACATGGTGTAGCAACAGTATGAATACAAAATAAACTTCAAAAATAGGCTAAGCAATACAGTCTAGTGAAGAAGCGCTAAGCAAGAGGGTGAAGAAACAAGTCCATTGGCACAAGGCGGATAGTATTTACACAGGAGGGAGCAAGTTATTCCAAATGGTGGTATGAAGATGGCTTTTTAAAGCCACAAGGCCCATTGGGCCCAAAGTGGACAATAACTATACTGGGAAGCAGTTTGCTGTTTGCATATATACATATAAGTGTGTGTGTGTATTGTTTTCCATGCTTAAGTCCTTTTTAGAAGTCTAAACAAGTAGTACCTAATTTTCTCCTTAAAAATTACCAAGAATTGAAAAGAGCACGGAATTCGAACAATAGGATGTATTAAGAGCACATCTCTTTGTTGTTTTCAAGGGAACAAGTTGTTAACAATGAGATTAAAAAAACATACCTCTGCCACAAGATCATCCTTTGTGATGGGTGAACGCAACTCTAAGGGTTCACCCTTCCTCACAGGCTGGCCCTTTTCAAACTTAATGAACCTCCTGAAAGCCTAAAAACGCATTATCTATGTCAGATATGAGACCCACAAGTAAGATGAAATATGTTTGATTCTTGTACCAAAGACAACAAATTTCTATGAGTTAAACTATAAGCACCACCCTCTAGGAACAGCATGCATTATTCAAAATCTTGATTTCATTTCATTTCATTTTATACTCTTATATAATTACAAGATTTCAAGGGGAAAAAAATGGAAGGACGGAAATATTAATAAACTAGAATCAACATTATTAAAACATTAAGAGCTTCAAGAGTGGGGCACCAACCACTCTAGTAGTTTCTAGACGTTTAGCTGCAGTATGATATTCTTTCATCTTGTCTTCCTCAGTCTCTACAACTTCTTTAACCTCTTCCACTTCCTCAGGTTGGTAAAGCTGATTAAAACAAGTAGAAGAATGGAATCGATAAGTTAGTATCAAACAGAGGAACAGAACATATTTTTTAATGAACGTAAATCAAGATAAGATGGCAAAAGTTAAATTGGCAAACTTGGAAAAGCAACCCAGGTTTACAAGTTCAGAAGATAACACCTCAGCTAGCATTCCATTAAAACCAAGCAATATGAATGATATGAAGTGATGCTGCTGATGCACAACACAAATGCATAGGTAAAATGCACTAGACATGAATTCACTAAGGTTCCAAGAACTGTATCTTAATTCAAAAGCAGCAGAATCTGGATAATAAACTGCATATACGAGCAAATAAATTAAGGTTCCAAGTAGGGTCGGGTATTGCTAGTAACCACTTTTGCCTTCTCTAAAAAAATTAGCAGTTATCACCAAAATAATGAGTAAACCCCATGTTTGTTTTAGCCCTTTTTCCATGTCAATAACTATATTTGAGTTGGATAAGTACAGCAGTAGTGAAACACAAGTAAAGGGAGTTCCCCAGTACAGCTGAATGCACTCATAAAGAAATGGATACCCCACACACACCAGAAAAAAAAAAAAAAGGTAATGAACTACAAAAATTGAGTTGTTGATGAGACATATTCAGAGACAATAACCTTGCGCTGCTCGCTGATGAGATAAGCAAACTTCTCAATATTTGGGACTGCAAGCAACTTGGGCATCAAATGGTTGCGAAAATACCCAGGAGCAACCTTCACTGTCTCACCTGCTTTGCCCAGCTTATCTATGTTCTGAATATACAAAACCAATCAACAATAAATTAAAAGCCAACATACTGAACCAAACAAGAAAATCAACAATTTTCCAATCTACATTCTTACCGTTGTAAGAATAACCTCCAACTTCCTGTATCGAACTCCTTGACAAACATATAGGAGCGGATTCACTACCCGATCTGAGCATTGAGAACCCACATCTTTAACAATGTGGCGGAGGATATTTCTTCCATATTGCATATAAGCCATCTGGTATCTCTTTCACAATTTCCCTTCTCATAGAAAGATTTCATTTATAAATCAGATTAAAATGTATTTAACAATCCGAAAAAAGAGAGATTGAAAACAAGTAATCAGCATATGGGTAATACAAAATTGTTGGAAAAACTACAGTAAGAGAGCTTAAACACTTTAAATTTTATTACTGGTACAGCATCATTTGCAATGGTCGGAAAGCATTAGTAATCGTCATAGATAACCAAATTATCGAAGTTTCGATCAAGTTTCATAGAGACCTTTTATCAAGCATGTGTAGCTCAAACTCATGTCATGGACAAGATATCTAAGAAATGTGTATAATGAAAGAATTCATATGCAAACATCAGAGAACGAACTCGGATCAAACGAAATAATCGTCCCTGTTTGGTAGCTGAGAAAGCGGGGGAAAGAATGAAAACCTGAACCTCACACTCATTGTTGTTTTTATTTCCTGAAAATGAAAACATCGTCTCAAAAAGTCCAAATGCTAGTAGTAGGTGAAGTTAATTATGACTTTTGTTTTCAAGGCAACCAAACAGAAAGTTGCAATGAGTTTTTCATTTCTATTCACAATTTGAATTTCTTTTCATTTCCTCTATTGTTCGAAAAACCAAACGAAGTGTTAAAAGGAAGATGCAGACGTACCGGAAATAGTGACCTTTCAGGCGGCGACGGCGGTGGTCGAGAGAGAGGGGGGTTAGGGTTTTTTTGGAGTGTGTTTCTTCTTCGACTCTGCCTCTTGCAGGCGAAGCAAACAGAGAATAACGTGTGTTTGGGTGTTAGGTGGAAAATTGTCTCAGAAACGCATCCAAAGAATTCGTATTGCCAAACACGGTGTTGATTAACTTAAAAATGTAAAAAAATAAAATAAAATATTTGTATCACATTTTATTGAAAAAATAAAATAATTAAAAATCTTACATGAATTTTTTTTTATTGTACAAAAGTTTTCAATGGGTGGAAAATAATTGTACAAGTATGAAAAATAATTAAAATATTTAAAATATATATATATATATATATATATATATATGTTAAGAATAAAACACTAAATATAAGAGTTCATTTTAAAAAAATATATGAAAATATAAAATAACATGTTAAGAATATTTCAAACTTCCACACAAACTTGAATTATGTTAGAGAATAATTTTTGAAAATACTTCCCGAACAAAATACATAGAAAACACATTTGATAATTTTTTAACAAAAACTTCTTTTGAAAAATTGTTACGAGAAATAGGGTATTTTTAAAACCAAAATTAATGTAATTTTTAAGTGTTTTGAAAAACAATTGAAAATATGAAAAATAAATGACGAATTTTTATTTTATATGTAAGCACACACCATCTTCACCAAAAACAAGCCAAGAAAATTATTTTCTAAATGACTCCCAAGATAGAGTTTTGTTTTTGAAAATAATTAAGAATTATATTAAAAACTTGATTTTAAAAAACATTTTACGAAACAAACACCAAATATGTGAAGCCCATTCTTGAAAATAATTTTGTTCTAAAAACAAACAACAGTTTTTAATCTTTTGGAAACTTTGTTTTACCAAAAACTGTTTTTGAAAATTTGATCTAAAAGCATATTATTTTTTACAATAAATTTGAGATATTTTAGGTATTTTATGCCAAGTGTTGGTGCTAACTGCTAATTAATTTTCACGTAGTCCATAAGTGCGTAATATCTTCGCAACAAATAAGTAAAAACACTATTTTTCATATTTGAATTTCAAAATTTTATTCTTGAAAACATTTCAAAAGCTGTTTTTCAGAAAGCTATTTTAAAAAACATTACCAAACATTCCCCTACAATCTTGAGCCAAAACTCTTCACGGACGGATAACTTTCATGTACATCATATTTCTAATGCTCCATTTGGATGACATGCAATGAAAAAACTAAAACCTTACAACTCATTTCCACCAAAAGAAAGGATCAAAACAAAGTTATTGGCATAGGATGGGGAAAAGAAAACAAGAACATCCTCAACAGCAGCAGCTTTCCCATTAACACATTTGCAGAAGACATGAAGATGAGAATTTTTTCAGGGAGAAAGCTTTCAGAGTCATCAATTTACAGAAGAACCAGCTTTTTCTCTTTCAAGATGTTCACTCCTACACCTGCAGGCAGGTCATACAAAAGATCTAAATACATAGACTACACCATTGACTACATATTCCTGGATTACCAAGCAAAATGCCCTGTGCTCTTCTGAGCTTCATCTGGGAATCAGATGACAGACGACCGCGAGGGAACTGTCCCTGGTCAGCCAGCTTTGTCCTAACATGCATCCTTCTCCCACAACCTTATGGCCCGTCTTCTGAAACTGATTAAACAAAAAATACAAAACCAGTAAGGTGGTGTTCCAAACTTAGAAATGGTGGGCGATGATAAGCTCCATGTGTGTGGTAAGTGGGGGGGGGGAAGAGGGAGAGTTACTGCTCAAAATAAAGCCTTGAAGCAAGCTCTGGGCCTTCTCAGTCTGCTCAGGGGTGCCTGATATTTGAATGATCTTTCCTGTCGCCTCCAGTCTATCTTCCAACAGGGTAACATTGGCCCCAGACCACTGTTTCCAGGAAAAACATAGTTCAAGACAATAGCCGCGTCACGAGTCACAAGTATGTGATGGGATGCAGGAATGAGACTCACCTCACTGATCTGGGCAAGCTTGTTTTTCGATCTGGTTATGAGCTTGGGAACTGCGTGTTCTGGTATGACAACTTCAAGTGTACTCCTGGTGACAAGCGTTACAGGGATTCTAGAAGAAAAAAGATCGGTAGTTAGTATGATGGGAATGTGATTCATAGAGAGGCTTCATAAATAATGTAAAGCAGAAACTCATACCTGTTCAAAACGCTTGGCACAGTTTCATTCTGCTTCACTGTTTCACCACCAGTCCCTCCAGAGTCCTACAAAGTGAAGGCTACATTTTTAAAAGGACAATCATGTTCGTCATGAAAATTCCCTTTGTCAACTGACATGAATCCAATGGTCAGAAATTTAAGAAAACAGCAGTCAGTTGGATGCGGGATGAGAGGAAAGAAAATTCCTTTCAAATTTGTGAAATTCATTAGGCTGCTTCTCAAGAAGAGTAGCACTACTGTTCCTTAAGATTCATCATGAAAGCTTTTCGGTTATGCTTAGTTTTCAGAAAGTACTAGGGAAAGAAAAAAAAAATGATAAAGATACAGAAAGAAAAAAAAATGATAAAGAAAACGGTTTTCTCATGTTTGATTCCATTATGGAAAATAGTGAAAAAAATTAAATATTATGAATATTTAAAATTAATTAAAATTTTATATATTTTTAAATTATTCAATCTTTATATAATGAAGACAAAATAAATTAAACGAGTTTGAAAAAATATATAAAAATAATTTATTAACTTCAAATCTATTTTTTATTTTATTTCCTTCTACTTTTCTTTTCTATTTTCTTTTCCTCGTATTTTCCCTCAAGTTTTCTAATAACCCAACATAGCCTTCAAGATTCTTAAACACAACATAAAGGAAGAAAATAAGACAAGAAAGAAATTATATATAATAATTTTCTGAAACAATGGCATCTTGTGTTCGCTAAAAAAAAAAAAAATCATTCTTTTTGCAACCAATATTGTGCTCTGCATGTTGGATTTTTCACTCCTCAACAACACATTTAAGGTATGGAAGGCAGCATAAGTATCAAACTTAGTACCCATTTAAAAAAAAAAAAAACACATAAATTCAAGATAAAAAGGAACAAAGGGATAAGGAGAACCTTATACTTAACAACACCATAGCATTTTCTGCTCTACCAATAAGAATTACCTTTGATGGCTGCACTGATGCTATGGCTTGAACATTCTGATAGTTTGTGGTAGGAGGATCACTTGCAGTGTGACCTTCACGAGCTGGGGTTATGTTATTGGGAGAAGATGCCTCAAGAGAGCCAGGTGCAGAGATAGAAGGTGGTGGCATATCCTTTGGAAAGAACTCCCGGTATAAGTAACTCCGCAGTCTTGATGTCACCTCAACAAGAGCATCTCGAGCTGCTTTTATCTCCCCTACAATCTTAGGCATGAAGGAGCAGTTCAGAAAAGTGGAATAGATCCCACCACCATAATGTCCTTTTTGTTCTCTCTTGTCCCTTATTCAAATGTTTGAATAAGCAATGAGCATCAATTTAGGATCATTTGCTGGTTCGAATGTTTCCAACAAGATAATAGAGATAAATCTGCTACTCCAGGATTAAAGCCTCAATTTTGGATTGTAATTTTATTCAACAATTCATGATCCATAGAGGATATATCGGCATCTCAGGATCATTCACTTCCAACATTCCAAATCCATGGAATGAATTGGATATGGTTATTGCAGGGCCTGTTCATGAGGATTCAGTCTGTGCATATGTACCAAATGGTGCATTCCCATTAGGACAATTTTGATTGTAGAATCCACAAATAAGCCTCTTCAATCAACTGGAAACCTATGCATCTTATAATAAGAATTTAATGGGCATTAAGTGACAAACCTCTAAAAGCTCATCGGTCCCTGATATAAATGCAGGAAGCTGTTCCCTTGGCACGATCTGTATGTTGGCACCGGTTAATCTCCTCATTTCAGATAATGAGCAATCTCGTCCCTCGAAGCATCCAATTTCACTAGATGGAACAAGTAACCTAGTAGTAATAACATTCTCCTTATCGGGGAGAAGATTAACAATACGAGTTTGGATATGTAATAAAGCTTCTTGAGCAGGAAATAACTCATCATCAGGGCCCTAAGTACACAATGGCAGAAATCAGAAATCTGTTAGAACCTTATAAAACCCACATACACAAATATGTCAAAGCTGGATTTAAAGTATGGCTCAAATACTGAAAGGTAAAGTTCATGAGTATTTTCACTTCCAACAACTCTAGAACTAGAGATGAATAAACCCGAATTTTACATATTTACATTACTCCACAGAAGAAAGAGAAAGGGCATACCTCCTCTGAAGTAATGACAATTATCTGTTCATTTGATCCAGCTACATGGTCAGCAACCTTAACATCTACACCGATTTCATTCTGAAGCAATTCTATAATCCCATCTGACTCCCCAACAACACATTCAACCTTGTCAACTGGGCAAAGTATTCGAAACACAATATCCTCACCTAAAAATTGCTGTGCATTATCAGCAATAGGAGCAGCTCCAGATTCAAGTGTGTAACCAGATGTGCGGGAGGCAAAGCTATTGCTTCTGGTGCCCACCAAACCAGTAGATACACGTGAACCAAAAGAGTTCCCATCAATGGGCATACGGCGAGGTGCATTATTCATGTGACTATAATCGTCATCAGGGGGGAAGAACCGCTCTGGAGATGACTGTATTCGTCCATGGAAATGACTGCGGTCCCGATGCTGGCTCTCCCTCAGGCGTGAAGAAATATTTGCAATTGCATTCTTCACAGCATTCACATCACCCACCACCTATATAAGTCCATTAAAGTATAATTGTTATTTTTTGACACCAAAGAAAGCTGGCAAAGTTGATAAAACTAAAAGAACAACACTTATCAAAATAAAATAAAACTAAAAGAACAGCATAAAACCCAAGTATGGCCATCCCAAAACAGATTGCGCTATGTTAAATCTCTTCATTTAAGCTGATAACGGAATTTAATAATATGCTTTAGGGAAAACCCAAAGAATATGCTTTCAACTCCTGATGTGTATATAAAGAGCACATTATTTGAGTTTACACTGTGAGCAAACTTGAATGATTGGAATTGGATACTAAAATCCCATACCAAAAATCAATTGAAACTCTACAGGTAAGCCTTGTGAGTGTGTATTCTTCATGGTTCAAAGTTTGCTCTACGAGGAGTTGAGGTTATTAGAAGTGAGGCAATAAACAAACACCAACACCAATGGTATCGACAAGGAAATGCTAGGAAGATCAATTTCTCTCCCAATATCAACTCTCAATTGGACGTTGGATTCAGTTTTATATGCATCAGATCCATAAAAATTAAGCCGCCCATTAGGAAACTAAATCAATCTAGAATTGGTTAAAGCTGAAAATGTAAACCCTTTCCTTCCATATCTGCCCGCCATGCCATATACACTAATCACTACCACATTTCCACATCAAGTTTACTAAAACAACAGTGTAGAGCTCAAAAATCACTGCAGAGGAGTACATTCACACTCAAATCAAACCAAGATAGACCCAGATTGCCAAAGAAGCTGAACACTCAACCAGAGATCAAATTGAAAATTTCAAGACTGCAGCTAAAGATTCTAAGATAAAGAACCGAAACCTGCACGATTTCCTCGGACATGGAAACACAACGGGGAAGATTGTGATCTCTAGGCAGAATCCTAATCTGGGTCTTGGTCTCAATCCTCATTTGTTCAATTATCTTCCCTCCCTTTCCCAACAAACACCCCACATGCATCCTAGAGACCACCATCCTCGTTGCCACCCGGTTTCCGCCGCCGCGCGGCCCGAAATCATCATCATCGTCACCATTCCCACCAAACCCATTTCCAAACCCAGCATCACTCTCCAAAATCCTATCATGAATCATGAACAACGCCTCCTGCGCCGGCGAGAATTGGGGCATTCGTCCCTCTGGGTCTCGCCGGCGAGTATCAGAAATCTCAATAATTCTCTCCTCGTCGCCGGGAATCAATTCATGGACGTTGATCCAAGCTCCGGTATGCTGCCTAATCGATTTGATAATGCTGCCGGACTTTCCAATTACGCCGCCGGCCTTGACGTCATGGCACAAAATCCGGTAGCTCGTCGTCACCATTACGGACGAGTCCTGCAGCTTCGACGCCCGTCCGGCGCCGGCGCCTCCACGCCGGTGGTGGCTATTGGTGTTGTAGTGGTGGCCGCCGTGGTTGTTGTTGTTGTTGTACCTGGGTTTGGTCCTTCCTAGAGTTTCTGAATCATAGTCCTGCTCATAGAAATAGCCCCTTTTCGATCGAGATCTGTCCATATCTAGGGTTTTTCCCAACACCCTTTTGGCAAAAATTCAAGGTCCAGATGTTATTTGGTCCTTAGGGTTTGGTTTTGTGTTCTCTGGTTTCCTGTTTGTTTCTCGGGAAAATCAGGTCAATGTGCTAGAACTTCAAACCCTAGCGCTTGATCGAAAGTCTCAGAGGAGTTAGAGCCGTCCTAGGTTTGAGCTCCACTGTGTGTTCTACCAGTTCAGCTTATGTACTTTACCTTCCATCTCAATCTTATATAGGCACAATCCTTGTGGAAGAAGGAGTACTAGAACGACGTCGCTTCGATCTCTTCTTTTTCCTAATGACTTGTTTGTTTAACATTTTCTATTTTTCCGACTTCATTTCTACTCAAAATAGCTGTCCACGGTCCACCTTCAAAGACATTTTTTTACATTTTAAAAACCGTCTATACAAAACATGCATTCTTGTTTTCTATTTCCTATTTTTATATACAAAATTAGATTAAAAATTGATAAAAATAAAAATAAAGAAATAATTATAATAAATTT
Source organism: Vitis vinifera (assembly GCF_030704535.1). Lineage (NCBI taxonomy): Eukaryota > Viridiplantae > Streptophyta > Magnoliopsida > Vitales > Vitaceae > Vitis > Vitis vinifera. Next base: position 27,320,610 of record NC_081820.1, on the reverse strand, counting down.
TAAATAATCAACCCTCTTTAATTTATTAGGTTAGTTATTTAACCACATTTTCTTAAGATTATTAATTGAAGATCAAATACCGTATATATATAAAAAAAAAAAATTAAAAAAAAAAAAAAAAACCCACCCCGGTCAAGAGAGGAAAGCTACAAAAAGTGAAAGTTCCTATAGATTGAGATTAGATGCATTTTAAAAAATTTACAAACCCTGTTTTAAGTGCTCAATTATTATTTTAAAGTGATTTTATATTTTGAATTTGCTAACTTGAAAATTAGGATAAGAAAACAAAATTTAATTAAATATATTTTATCTAATACTTACCGTGCTTTAGTATATTATATATCATACTATTTTATTTAATATTATTTTATATAAATATTTACATATTTTTGTGTACCATGAGTATGTTATTTGGATCCATGTTACAATTTTTATAACTTATAGTATGTTTTTGAATTATTTTTATGAACAGTTTTTTGTTTTCTAAAATAAAAAATCAAGAAAATACGTTTCACAATCAATTTTTTTTTTTTTCTGTTTTTTTTGTTCTTAAAGATATTTTCAAATAACATCTTTTAATTATTTTCTATTATTTTTCTAAGGACTGTTTTTAAAAAAAAATTACACAAAGTCATAGAATAATTAAAAATAAAATGCTAGATATAAAAATTATTTTTAAAATATTAAAGATATTTTAGGTTTTCAAACAGATTTTTGTTTTCCAAAATATTAGACAGAAATTATTTTAAAAAAAAAATAGAATTGTTTTTGAAAACAATTGTCAAAGAAACCCTTAGTGTTTTTGCCACATTTCAATTACATTTTTCATACATGTATTCTATATACCTTTGTCATATTTTTCACATCTTAATCTCATTTTTCACTCATATTTATATTAGTGATTTTTGTGTTCTAATCAAATTTTTATACTTTACCTACGTTGTTTATGCTTTAGTACCTTAATTACATCTTTTATACCTTAATTACATTTGTTTTTGTACGTTGGTCACATTTTTTATATCATACTCACATATTTTGTTCTTTGATCAAATTTTCATACCCTAATCTCAATTTCCTTATCTTATTACTTTGATCATATTTTTTTATATGATGGTAATATTTACCATACTTTAATTACATTATTTGTACTTTAGTTACAATTTTTGTATCTTAATATCTTGGTCATATTTTTTATACACGAATCACCTTTTTTTTTGTTTTTAATTGCATATGCTTATTGCCCTAGTCGCATTATCGATATTTTCGTCCATTGTTTTATGAAATAATTAAAATATCTGCTTTTAAATTTTTACAACCTTAAACGATATTTAATATAAACTAGTTTATAATATAATACATCGATTTATCCTTTAAATTCGATCTATAAATACATCATCATAATTTGACCCAATAAAGCATTGTATTAATGAGTTAAATTTCTTATATTAATACAATTATAATTTATTATTCTATTGAAACTTTATCAGTCTAAAAATAATAATAATTAAAAAGATATGAAAGTGAAAATAAATCATTAATTCAATGATAAAAATAAAATAAAATATTTTTCAAAAAAAATATTTAAAAATAAAGAAATATAATATATATTAAAAAAACATCATTAATATAATATTTTTAATTTTATAAAATACATTATATAATAAGATAACTAGTCACTTTACTCTCATATCCTCATTACCCCTACCAGCCAAAGTACCTTTTGGAAAAAGAATAATAAAACGGCGCCGTTTCAAGGTTCCTGGTTGAAATTTTGGTAGTTGGGCATTAGATTTTGATTTAATGTGAAACTTTTAGTTTTTAATCATTGTAGTTAGTTGGGAATTTTATTATTAATTATTTATGGGTTATCATTAAATTACATGGTTGTCATGTGGGGGTTTCTTTATATGCATCAAAATTTGGATTTAATATAAATATCATTAATGAAAATTTCAGTTGTTAGTTAATTGGGTGGTTAAATAATTACCAAATTTAAATTATAGTTATTTTTTTATTATTCTTTTTTTGAAAAAATAAAAATAAAAATGGGTATTAATGGATGTGGCATACATAGAATTTATAACTTGCATGCCATAATCTATGTGCACATGATGATGCCATTTAAATATTCTCAACTATGCATTAAAAATGAAAAATAAAAATAAAAATAAAATTCAATATTTATTTATGACATACCATAATTTTAATGTCCAACCAAAAGAAAAGTGTCAAACAAGTGGCCCATAATCATAGGTGGTGACAGCTAAACCATGACCATAGATTGAATGAAACATCAAGAAGTTGAAAGTTTGACCATTTATTTTGAAACCAAGCACCCATATTTAATTTCTTATAAATTTCAATGCCCATGTTACAACGTTATATTTACCCTCTACCTCAATCGTCATAATGTCAAATGTCATAAAATATTTGATCTATTTTAAAATTTTTAAAATTAATATAAAAGTTAACGATTATAGGTTCAATTCTACAATATATCATATAAATAATAATAAAAATGATCGAAACCCGATTCAAGAAAAAATTATTTTTTCAAATTCAAGTTTAACATAAATAGGTTTTATATTAAAGGTAATCTTAAATTTTAAAATGAAATTTATAAATTTATACATCTTTTTAATAAAGTGAAATAGTATATTATATAATTACATTTTATACTTTTTTTTCTCTATAAATGTATAAAATATAGATAATCATCTATGATATTATAAATTATATATATTATAAAAATATTTAACATACTTTCATTTGAAGTATTTTTAGTGGAAATATTTTTGTAAAAATGTTTTAAAAAGAATTACTTATTTAAATGTTCCTCTAAATCAACATTATAAGTGTTTTTTATTTTTTATTTTTAAAATAAATTTTAAGATCATGTTTGAAAACTCTTTTTTAAAAACAGTTTTTTGTTCTTTAGAAAAAAAAAAAACATATTTTGTGATCAAAACACGATTTTTCAGTTTTCTATTCTTAAAAATAGAAAAATAGTATTTTTAGATATTATAATTATTTTCAATGATTTTTTAATGATTGTTTTAAAAAATAATCATACAATATTAAATATAAAAATTAATTTTAAAACATATTTTAAAATAGGTTTCATGTTGTAAAATATTTTTTTTATAAAATATTAAAGAACAATTTAAAAAAAAAAATTTTTAAAACTATTTTTGAAAAACATTTGTTTTAAAAGGCCTAAAATTTTCAATTTTTCTTTAAAAATGTTTTTTATTTTTTTATTTTATTGAAAGTGATTTATAAAAGCGATGTCAAATAGACTCTAAATTAAAATTGATAGGGTAACTTGAATCATGCATAACCTAAATTAAGAGTGTATTTGATAGTAATTATAAGAAACATTTTTAGTATTTTTACTATGAATGCACAGACTCTTAATTTAGATTAAAAACCAACTCAAGCCCAATTCGATTCCGGAATCCGGATTGGATCCAGCAACCCAAACACACGCAAAGCTCCCCAACAATCAGGTGCCAAGACACATTTTCTAGGGAAACAAGTAGACCCTTTTGGAGACCCAACGGAGTCGACTGACAACCCCAGGTGGGCCAACGTGAAATCTAGACCGTTTAAAACGGTTAGAGGCCGAGCTTCACTCTCTTATCCTCTCTACGCTAACCATACTTATCCCACCTGTTTCAGCCTCTCAACTCCTCCTCCTTCACCTTTGCAAATGGCTTTGCTGAGCCAGCAGTTGCAGAGATTCTTTCTCACGACACTCAACTGTACATCCAACTTGAAGGCCACCAAGAAGAACAACAGTGTTGCCCTCAAGGAGAGGGCAAGATGCTGCTCAGCCATAGCCATTGATGCCCCTTCTTTTTCGGGTGTGGCGGGAATCAGGTGGGGTTTGTGCCGCCTCCAAGGGCCCAGAGAGGAGATGGAGGACGAGGCTGTTGTTCGGTCTGATGGCCTTGATGGGTTCTCCTTTGCCGCGGTTTTTGACGGTCATGCCGGCTTTTCTTCTGTCAAGTTCCTCAGGTGGGTGTCAAATGAACAGAAGGTGTTTGTTTTTATGTTTAGCCCAAGCTTATTGCTTCTTCCAGTGTGGTTGATGTCAAGTTTTGAGGGTTCTGTTTACTCTTTTTTCTCTATCTTTTTTCCCCTTACAGAGAAAGAATCTTTTTAGTTCATTTCCATGGGATCAGTTTTTGTAATCATTGCCATGGAAACTTAGGGTTGTTTTTCGGTTAGTCGCAGGCTTATTTCTTCTTTCAATGGTGGTTGATGTCAAGTTTTCAGGCTTATGTTTCCTTTTTCTATAGAGGAAGAATGAGGATTGCTTTTTGAAGACACGGGCATGGGGATCATTGGTTGTCATGCGTCATTATATCAATAACTGGAAAAGAAAAACATTGATTGAATGAATGTTTTACCGACTCTGTTATGAACTATGGTTCATTTGCTAGAATTAATGTTCTGTTTTGCATGATTTGATTGGATTTATGTCAGGGATGAATTGTACAAAGACTGTGTTGCAGCTCTGCAAGGCGGGTTGCTCCTGAGTGGGAAAAATTTCAACATAATTCGAGAGGCTTTGGAGAAGGCTTTTGAAAGTGCTGATGCAAAATTATTGAATTGGTAAGCCGAAATACATATCAAGTATATGTTAATTTGCCTAAGTGCAAAATAAGTATAAGTTGCATGAGTTAAATGTAATTGTAGATTTTATATTATTGCATTGAAGGTTTCGATGGTGTTTCATTTTGTAAAGGCTTGAGACGACTGGGGAGGATGTCGAGTCTGGTTCAACAGCCACTGTGTTGTTGATTGGAGACGATATGGTGTTCATCTCACATGTTGGTGACTCATGTGTGGTATGTATCCATGATTCACCTCTGTGTGACGAATAATTACATTTTATTGAACACTAATGCTCTATTTGATTCCCAAGAAAAATTGTACTAAGGAAACTAAAAATGGGCTCTTATAACTAGGTAACGATTTTTTTTACTTCTTTTCCTACAATTTTTCTCGGTTATCAGTGGGAGCATAGCGGAACAACAGTTTTGGGGATTGTATTATTTTCCATGTTTTCTGAACTACCTTGTTGATGAAGGTTCTCTCTCGCTCTGGAAAAGCAGAAGAATTGACCAATCCTCATAGGCCTTATGGAAGCAACAAAAGTTCGCTTGAAGAAATCAGAAGAATCAGAGAAGCAGGTGGATGGGTGTGTTTTTTTCTGTTCTTGATTCTGATTCTCACTTGCATTGTCTGTTTGGTGTTTGTTACCTTTCCAAATTTTCTTCTATATGGGAAAGAAAATCAGTACCTGCTTCAAAAGAAAATGATTAAGTAATCTATGAACCTGTAAATAGACCCAGAAGATGTTTTATGGGTATCTGGTCATATTCAGCTTCCCTTGTTTCCAATATTCTGGCTCACAAACTTCCTCTGCTGCTATATCTTGAGCATTAGAAGGGGAAGTAGAGTTTGAAACCTTAGTGTATCTGCTCTGCTGCTGAATTACCTTATAGTTGATCATAAACCCGGATGGAGGGCTGCACTGACTTGGCACTAAGTTGTCACACTTTCAAAAATATATATAATGGGAATTTCTCTGTTTGTTTGTGCATCAGTCAGCTCCCAAACATATATGTATCAGACACCATGTTAGGACTTCTGTTTTCTGTGGATTGTCAATAGCTGATGACAACTCTTATTTATGGTATCTGTAGATTGTCAATGGAAGGATTTGCGGAGACATTGCTGTGTCCCGCTCTTTTGGTGACATGAGGTTCAAGACAAAGAAGAACGAGTTAGTCCCTTGTTTACTTGTAAATTTTGAGGACTTTTTGATGACTTTGTTAAGAGTATGTTATAAATTGTCAATCCAAATCTAATAGCTTAAACTTTTGGGAAAATTAGTTACTTATTAAATGGTATTAGAGCTCTGGTTAACTAGAGGGCTAGGCTAATTGGTTACTGCCACCTGTGCCTCCCACGTGCAGGTAGGGGGCTGGTTGCATGCCAGCGAGTCCAAGTCCTAATACTTAAACTTTTAGTAAAATTGGTTACTCAACAATTTTCAAGACAACATTTCTAATGATCTGGTTCTTTTCATGTGGAAAGGATGCTGGAGAAGGGATTGGAGGAAGGGAGATGGTCCCAAAAATTTGTTTCTCGGTGTGCAATCTCACTCGGATGGTTCTTTCATTCTAATGTAACATTCAGTTGCAACTGTTGGAGGATTATACAATTGCTTTGATTGTAATGCATTTCATTGTTTTGCCAGTGTACAATTCACTGGAGACTTGGTCGTTGCATCTCCTGATGTTTTCCAAGTAGCTCTTGGATCAGATGCAGAATTTTTACTGTTAGCATCTGATGGCTTATGGGATTATATGAACAGGTTTGTTCCGCCACATTAATTCTCTACATCATATCAAGCTCCACAGTCTTCCAATGGCTCTATCAATTTCTTGTTAGTAATGGTTAAAAAAGGTCCACCATGTTTGGTTGTTGAGAAATTGTAGGAAAAGGAAGTAGAACTTTGAATCTTGACCTGTCATAAGATTTGATTTCTTTTCCTCGTTCTCAGCAACCAAACAAGTGTTAATTAAAATAGCAGGCACCTTTTGTAGAACTTCCTGCTTTGATTCAGTTGAGAAAGGCTTTCATTTTGACATGTCTCCGTTTATTTCAGCTCAGAAGCGGTAACCTTTGTTAGGAATGAACTTCGACAACATGGAGATGTTCAGGTAAATAAGGATCCTGGTCAGTGGGCTTACTGGGTACTACATTAGGTTTTAGTTTCATACGTGCTTATTACTGCAATGTTCTGATTTCAGGTAGCTTCTGAAGCACTTGCACGTGCAGCACTGGTAATGGTTTAATCTATTCTACAAATTTAGTATGACATTTTGCTTTTATTTGGGTAGTTCTAATAACCTAAAATTGTATATGCATTATAGGACCGACGCACACAAGATAATGTCAGCATCATCATTGCAGATTTAGGGTAAGAAAATATTTTTCTGCTGAATCCAAGTTAACCTGGCATAGACCTAAAACTGGTCTATTTCCAAGGAGAAATCCATTGATATTCCTGGTGCCAATGCCATATACACCCTTTTTTTTTTTTTCATGTTCTCTGCTGTTTGTCTCCTTGGTAACAACTGCGTTATTGGTTTTTCACCATCTGCTTTCTTGACTTGGTGATTTACCTCTTGGCTTTTCCTTGTGCCTAGGCGGACAGACTGGCAAAGTTTGCCACTGCAGCAACAAAATTTATTTCTCGAATTGGTGCAAGCTCTTGGTACCATTGGCATTGTGACGCTTGGGATTTGGATGTCATCTCAGTTTAGTTTATGAAGCTGACGTCTCCTGTTGATGTATATAAAATCAACACACATCCTCTTCAACTTTGTGTCTATAAGTAGTAACCTGTAACTGTACATATCTCACACTTTTATTGTTACTCCATATGATATTTTTATAGTAATTTAGTTTAAGTTAACTTTTGTTTTTCCTTGAATTAGCCTAAATGAGTGAATCTTAATGAATACATAAGCTCGAGGCTGCTTGAAAATAGTATCACAAAGATGATTTTCTATGAAGAAAGATTGGGTATGAGTGGAAGGACTGTTCAATAAATGGATTCTGCCTCAAACTACTTCAAAGAATTACTTTATTTTCTGCTGATATTTCCTTCTGAGATCCAAATGAAAGCTAAGAAGATCTTTATCAATTGAGAAACCTTAAAGCTGGCACTTTGATTATTTTTCATATGGGACAGAAAAATTTGGGAATATGCTGTGGAACAGAGAGTATGGTGAGTTCAGATCATGTGAGGCATAACCTACTCGTAAATAGAGAATCCAGACACATGACCCATGTTGTGTAATGGTAGGGCCTTCCCACTGACCCACTGCCATGCTCACATGACCCATGTAGTGGGATTTAGCAATTATTAATAATACTGAACTTAAGAGGCCGTTGGGGAGTTATTTTGAAAGGGTTTAAAAGCACATCCTAATGCTTGAAAACATGTTCTTACAAAAAAAAAAAAAAAATAGATATTTGACAAAGTTTTTACAAGCACTTGAAGTGATTCCTTAATAATCACTTAGTTCTGGTTTTTTAAAAAATTATTATTATTTGGTTATACAATACATTACAGAAACATTATCAAAATATTTTATTTTAGTTTATATCCAAATACTAAGGTGATGTTTGTTTTTTAGCTGAATAGAAAAAATCAAAATATTTAGTTTTTTTCTATTCAACTAAAAAGTATTTTATTGATATTAATCAACATAACTAAATGAACTTGTAATCAATAAGTTTAATTTAATTATGTTGGTTGATGTCAATGAATTATTTTTAACTGAATAGAAAAAGTCAAATATTTTGGTTTTTTCTATTCAGCAAAAAAAACACCACCTAAGTGAATACCTTTAAAAATAATTATTATTAGAGTATCATTAACAAAAGTGTTGCAGATAAAAGTGCTTCAACAAGAATCACTCCCTTATCTGTTTGGGATTATATGAATAGGTTGATGGTATGAACTTGAATCAACTTCACTCCATATCATGCGAAGCATGGCCTACATAAGCATACAACTTGGCCTAGGAAGAAGAGGAGCATATGATAGAGGATAAAGTCAAAAAGGCTCCATGAAGATTCTATGAACAATCAATTTCACTAGTGTCTTTGACAAGAAGTTAGATGCCAAAGAGCAGTTTTAGGGTTCCAATCCTTATCAAATGGCTTGGATGAAGTAGGTGAAGCACCACGCCAAAGCATGGGTTGTTCTACATGAAAGTTTATGGTCATAGCCGTGGAACTACCCAAAGGGGGGTGAATAGGTACTTTATTATTTAATTAGCCTAAGGTTGCAAATTTTACTATTTAAGAATTCTATATACCTTTCATGTCATTATTCTTAAGTCTTAACTATCTCAATTGTACTGACCTGTTTAATTTCAGGTTAATTTTATGGTAACCTTGAATCTTTAGAGATATAGTAAATGACATGAAAGTACATGAAGTCCTAAACCATGATGAAATAAAATTGTCACGGGGATCTAAATAACCTAATAATACACCAACACTACATATCAGTGGCCTGGTCCCTCACTTCCACCGCTGTGTATGCATTAATCATAACTTTCTGGCTTCATGTCCTGAAAACCCCAATTCACAGAAAGGGAATTTCTGGTCAAGATATGTGATCATTGGAGCAAAGAAATATGGAAAAGCAGACAAAGGAAGACCTCAGAAAATGTCAACCCAGATTTCTGGGGTGGCCCCTTTCTCTGGATCTTATGCCCCTTTCACATCCATATACGTGTAACCGTGTTCACCATTTGAAAAAGACTGGCATTCGACTCAAAACACCTCTTGATTACAGAACGATCAGTGAAGAAGAAGAAGAAGAAAAGGAAGAAGAAGGAGAAGGGATGGAACTGTACATTCCCTTCTCCTGCTCCTGCTCCTGCACTGATCGTTCTGGGTTTTTCATAACATCAGCCATCGATGCTAGAATCTCCATCATTCTGTGTGCTCAATGCAGAGATTAGAAGATCAATTCCCATGTATGATAAATGCTTGAACTTCTCAATGTTTTGTGCTAATCTTTCCTGTTTTTCCTCTCTTTCTGCTATTTATCTTTCTTATGAGATACCCAAAGACTATCCCATTCATGTTTTATTCAAGTAGTAGCCAAAATAGAACCATACAAAGAGAACAAACAAAAACACAATGCAATATCATCTTTTTAAGGCCATTCCATTCTCACAACTCCTCCACAAGAGTAGTTTTATAACATTACTACTGAACAACCTCATATAGAATCCTATACAACATCTCATCATATATGATAAAAAATCCCTCTAGATTGAGAGAGTAGTGTCATTATTTAACTAGGGTTCAAAGCGAAACGATAAGCAGAGTCATGGGTTCTTGCCACCTCCACCATTACCTGGCTTCCCCCTCCTCGGGTCGTGCTTGGGGTTCGCTTCTGCATAGTCGTAGTCCAGCACTGCATCAAGCTTCAAAAGCTTCTTTGAATTCACCAGGGTACCATCCTTTACAAAACACACAACATGGGTTAGTTAGAAGGCTTATAATCCAAAAAAAGTCTAAAAGATCAGAGTCTTGTCTGCATATTTAACCTTGTGTAGTAAGTAAATGGGGCTTGTGCCATCCTTGAAACCCTCAGCCATGCCTGCAAGTTTAGAGTAGTTGTTATATTGCTGAAGAATTAACCTAATGAAGGCTTTTAGGATGATGCAAGAGTAAATACCAAGACCTTGCTCACCTGAAGACAAGGGAGTGAGGAGTAGAATGAGAGCTAGAAGAGAGGCCTTGATGGGAATAGCCATGGTTGATGCTCTTATCACCACTGTTTTTGGAATGTGAGTGATGGTTTTAGGACAGGGAGGAAGGGGAAGGGGGGGAGGTCTGCTTTTATTCTTACAGAGGCGAGGAACGTACCATGAGGGCTGTCTTCATGTTGCACCCCACCAACACCTAATATAGCTAAAGAACGATGATGAAAAGCGATACCAAAATAGCGTAGTTCACTAATCAATGTTTTACCATCACAAAGTGCAGACAATTGTACGCATGTAGACACAAAAAATCAGTCCCTTGCATGGCTCAAACTCTCCCCCTTTTGGTTTGACTTTTCGGGTTCTTCTCACCTTTTACTCATTTTCTTCCCTCTACACTTATAGTGTGCCATTGGCACATTGGTTGGGAGAAAAAAACACGCGAAAAGGACTAGCAGTGCTGTTTGGATTGGTAATTATTGAAGAAAAAGGCGTAATATGCAATGAATGAGGGGATTAATCCCTTTCTCTTTACCAGAAAAAGACAGTCCACGAGAGATCATTTTGGGAGTATTATGGGGATTATTTTTCTTGTGCTCCAACCAAGAAAAAGACACTAGGATTTTCTTTCTGTGATGCTCAGTAGCAAAAGCATTTGGGGTGTCTGAATTTTGGTGAGCCACTAGTGGAGCACTAGCAAAAAGAAGATAACACGACGCTTTCAAACTCCCGACTCCTAGAATCATGTACTAATCCGCAAAGTTAAACCCTAATCATTCTCTAGGTCATAAAACCAACGGTGTGATCAAATAAACCTCCTAAAACTCCATCTTCCACAAAGTAATAAGAGACAGCTTTTCTGGCATATATCATAGCATGGTAGCATAACTACCACCACTCTATGATCAATCTTTGAATAAGAGTGTTGAGCTGGGCTGATTGATCAATGGTAGGTGCCTAGAGAAGTACTAGTTTATTGTTCATCAGATGCAGGACCGAGATGATAATTTCACTGAACAACAGTTGAGGCCACTATATGAATATGCTCAAAGTGACATGTCCTATTCATTCTAGATCCTCACTGTAGATGGTAATGGGAGAGAGTCAAGAGCCTCTCATATGGGGGATTTGCGGGACAAAAAGGAGGAAAATGAGAGCTCATCCTCATCCACCTCCACCGTTGTTTTTGACAAAGAAGGTGGCAGTCATGTCACAAAAGGCCATGGCACCTTCCATGGAGTACCTCCTACCATATCCTTGAGTACCCGAAAACTCTTTAAGTGTAAATGGCCATGAGAATGTCCTCTAATGACCTTTTTTAGGCATATATGGTTTGGAATCATTTAAAACCCTAGTTCACCATGTTCTTTGTTGTTACAGGTGCAGCTAAATCTCCCCAGGCTCATGAGCCCCAATGATGGTAAAATTTGAAGTTTGGAAAAGCAGAGAACAAATCCCAGAGAAAATGTCAAACCAGATTTCTTGAATGGTTCCTTTCTCTGATTCTTATGATCCTAAAACATATACATCCAAGTATCAGTGAAGAAGAGGGAATGAAACTGTGGATGCCCGGATCCTTCCCTGATCTTATGGCAAAGCACATTATGGCATGCGTTTTTATCAGTTAATAATGCTATAATCCTGATCATTCTGTATTCTTACTGTGTAGCTTGAGCATTAATCCAACCTAGGTTAGATGTTTGAACTTGTTTTCATTTCTTGTGTTAATCTTTTCAGATGATTATGATCAGTACTGATGATCAGCATGGCTGTTGCTCAATACAATGAATACTACAGACAGATAAACTAACTAGTGAACATACAATGCTTTCTGCTATTCATCTTTCTCGTTAAGATACCAAAAGTCTGTATTTCTTTCACAGAACTTCATATTTTATACAAGAAGGAACACACAAAAACACAGCAGAATCATCTTCTATGGCCTTTCCATTCCCATAACTCCACAGAAGTGGCTATACAGCATTACTACTAAAGAAATTCATATAAAATTCTATACAAAGTCTGATCAAATCTTTCTATATCAAGAGAGAAGTGTTGGTATTTGAGTAGGACTCATAGGCACAATTAGCAGAGCCATGGATCATTGCTGCCTGCAACCAGTACCTGGTTTCCTCTTCACCGGGTCATTCATGAGCCAGGGTTTTGCAGCTTCAAAATCCAGCTGTGCATCAAGCTCCAAAATCTTCCTTGAATCCATCAAACCAACAACTACAAACTGAAAAAGTCTAAAAGATCATTGTCTATCTGCATAATGTAGTCAAGGTCACCATCAACAGCATGTCATCTGAAGACAATGTCACGAATTTACCTTGTAAATGGGGTTCATACCATCCATGAAACCTTCAGCTACACCTGAAAGATGAGAGTAACTGTTACATTACTAAGCGCCTAATCTTACAAAGAAGACGATCTTGCCATGAGGGGGTCATCATGGGGCAACCCAACAGCACCTAGTAGTTATAAGAATGATGTGAAATGCAACATTGACCATTCACACGACCTTGGACCTTAAACCCTAAACCTCCATCTTCCACAACTATGAATGATACTAAGAACTACCATGGGAAATTTCCTCAGTTTCAGGCATATGTCAAAGCATATATAGTTGTTTCATATACAACTACAACTCTATGATCAAACTTTGAATGAGAGTATGTTCTCTCACTGACCCACAGGCTGAGCTGATTGATCCATGGTAGGTGCATAGAGAGGCAATGGTCTATGGTTTACTGGTTGCAGGAAACAACAGCTGAGACCACTAGATGATCATGCTTAAAATGGTATGTTCCATGCATTCTAAATCCTCACTGTAGATGGTAATGGGAGAGAAACTCATCACATCATATGAGGGGACTTTGCAGGAAAAAAGGAGAATTGAGAGCTCATCCTCACCCACCTCCACTGCTGTTGTTGATAAAGAAGGTGGCAGTCATGTCACGGCAAAAGGCCATGGCAACCTTCCATCAAGTGCCTCAATAGATGAAGCTAACCACCATGTGTTTATATTACCCCAAAAACTTTAGGGCAAAGGGTCTTTGAGAATATATTTATCCAAGTTCTTGAAATAAAGATTGGGCTTGGGCTAAAAGTAAAATTTCTAGTCTGTCTTGAAATTAAGCTTGGGCTTGGGCTTGGGTAGGAGTGGATTGAGCCGCTGGACCAGTTCACATGCTTAGTCGATCAATTGGTCACTAGGGTTTTAAAATTAAAATATATAAAATTTTCAATTTATTTTGATTTATTTGAGCCCATTCGACTATCATATAAGGGTTTACCTTTCATATAAAAAGGCTTTTCCAAACATTAGAAATACCAAGCACCAAGTGAGATAATGAAAGAGACATGGTGCCCCATACACCAAAGATCCCAAAAACCAAATGTTGAATATTTTTGAGCTTGGCTTTGAGGACCCTATGCTTCAAAAGGGTTTTTCATTTAAAGGGCCTTTTCCTTAATTCTTTACCAGCCTAATTAGCCAAGCTATTCATATTTTTTCAACTTAAAGGACAATGGAGCATCATGCACGCTCCCGGTGACCAAAAATTCACAGGGTTAACTAATCATTACCTTCGTTAAGCTTTGTCCACATTGTCAGCTCATTGTTAAGGACTTGATTTTTTGGAACTAAACCTTGAACAGGGCATGAAAAACCTCTAATTCCTATACAATTTCTAACTAATGCAACAAAAAAGAGGATTGCCCATTGAGTTTAAGAGTTCTTATTGTTTGATGACGTTTTCAAAAACAATTTTTGAGAACAATTCTTAAAAACAACTAATTTTTAGGAACCAAATCATGCTTGAAAACTCAAATGTCAAAAACTGTCTCTTTTTATAGTTAAGTACAAAATTCTCTAGATTTTCTCCATTTTTTTTATTATTGCTCAAAACACCATACAAAAAATAATTGAAATCACCTGAAATTTTTTTCTCTAATTCCTTTTATGAACTGTATTTCCTTCTCTCATTCTTTGCACTAACTCTGTTTGGGTTCATAGCAGAAATCCAATGAAATTATTGGGGATAGGAACAAGATTGAAGTTAGGCTACATTGGCCCAAACTAAAACCAATTCATCATGGGGGTCCAAGTTTGATTCACTTGGAACCTCCTCCCAAGGTACATTGGAAGGCAAAGAAAAATATGGGTTTTGCTGGCCTTGGTCCCCCCTACGTACCATCAATGGAGGTGGGGCTCCAAATCACATCTTTCAGGCAGATTGACAATGAATTTTTCCTCCCTCCCTCTCTCTCTCTAATGGGAATTTGTATAGTTTATAGTTCTTTCCTTGCACCCCTTAGAAGGGTAGTTGAGGATCCATACAGAACCCCTTTTATGGAATAGCCTTTGAAAGACTAGGAACCAAAATAGTTTGGCAGTTTGGGTCTTACACGAGAATGTAACTACTATAAATGCTTGAATAGATGGATATAACCTAATCTAGCAAGCAATTGACTTCCATCTCATTAATCATCTTAAAGTCCCTTTCACTGGACCAAAGTCCTTGTCTGCCATGGTCTTCAACTAATTTTCTCCTCGAGACACCATTCCCACCTCACTGTTCTAACTCGAATTTCTTCACAGCATAGTACTTTTTTTTTTCAACCAACACAACCCACTTATGTTTAAGCCAGCAGACACAACTATGTGGGTGGGGAACACAACTAGTACCAGAATTGGCCACAGCTGATCCTCATACCACATCGTTGGGACCAAAAATGACAATTAGAACCATGCTTCCCACCCGCATAACAAATATGCTGCCCACAAAGATAACAAGTACTATTTTTGGTTCAAATCCTACAACCACCAAGAGAAAATAACTGCTATAATGCACAAACATAAAGGAGAATTATCCACAAAGATCAAGTAATATTTTGGGGAAAAATCCTACATCCACCAAGAGAAGATAACTCTTATGATGCACAAGCATAAAAGAGAATTATACCCAAAAACAAATAGAATCATATTGATTTTGATAGATGGCACTAAAACTAGAAGGGAGTAATAGACATACTCATTAACCCTAATCAGCAGAATATTCAGAGCATGAGAATACAGAGTTTCAGACAAGTGAGGAGAATAACAGCTGCAACTGTCTTTATGCAGATAACATGGCCTTATGGATCTCGACAAAGATGGCAAATCTAGCATGGCCAGTGGGCACTGCCCCTCAAAGCTTCAAAATATAATAAAAACCTCATAAAGCCAAAATGCTATTGTCTCCTTCAACTAATAAAAATTTTCATTCAAATGGCATCATACAAAGGACATGGACAATGCCCAAATTCACAAAAATCCATAAAAGATAATATATCACTTGATCATGAAAAGATGAGGCAAGACTACAAATACACTGCCTCTCTTGACAAGTGAGACTCAAAATACTCTTTCCAGCCTCTTTCCATATGTCATCACAATTCGTGACATTTTTTCAATATACCACTCTCTACAGATGGAGATCATCAAAATACGATTACACATTCCCCAAATCACGATTTAAAAAACCTATACTTAAAGAGGCAGGAAACATGGCAGCACACATGATTTCATGAATGCATGGTATTTAACATTTGACTTTAAAGAAACACCTACTGTAATAATTGTAAAAATAAAATATGACCGATGCAGGATGTAATGAGTATGTGGGTGATGAATCCCAACCCCACATAATGAGTATACACGAAAACAGTGAATGATATGAAATGCAACTTGACTATGACAAACAAGAGACTTCGATACAATGCAAGACACAAATTAGAAGAGAGAGGGGGGAGGTGTTGTTGGAACAAGAAAGAGAACTGGTTGAAGGAAGGAGAAAATGTGGAATATAGCACTGGGTTGATTTGACGTGCCTCGGACACTTTGAACCAATTTTCTGCAGTCATCCAATCCGACGGCACCACCATGGTGGCATTAGGTCTCAATGATATAGCGTGAATTGTGAGCTCATCAATAACAAGGGCCGACCAACAGCAACCAACTCAATCAGTCATGAGTTGTGCAATCTATTCAGCATACCACAGCCACCTCTACCTCCCTATCCCAATCTTCTGGCACCAATAATATACTTTTGTTTTAAGGGAGGTCTTCCCCATTTCTTCAACGCCATCACTACCCACTTCCTCCATGACAAAAGATAGAAAAAAGGAAAAAAGAATCTGACCCCATGGTGCTGATGCAAGAGTTAGTGACAACTCGAAGACCGATACTTCTGTTGTCTGAAAATGGTGACGACCTGACATGTATGCAATCCCGGACCCAACTCAACACACCCGAATGCATGCAGGGACTTCTAAAAGGAAAACAATAGACCAAGGCAGCAGCCTCAAACAGAAATGGCACGACTAATGGCCAGCTTGGCCCACTCGGCAGATTCCTTAATCAAATGGTCTTCTGAGGACAAGCATTCATTTAAAAAGTCTTTGCTTGACAGAGATTGCTGAATCAAAGAACCTGCATTGCTGCCCAGTGTGTCCGCTAGATCCCCAAGAACTCCAATGGCAGTCTTCATCACCACATCATCCCTGCATGCAAATCGATAAGTCAGTTACTAAATCATCAAAAGAAGATATAATTTAAATCAAGAATTACAGGAACTAAAACAGGTCTTAGTAAGAACTCACATGTCTTTCTCCATGTATATGCTATCTAGAAACTGGAGAATGTGAGGTGCATAAGGAATCAAAAGCTGAGTTTTTGGAGAGTTCTTAAAGCCTTGAAAGATGCCAGAATATGCCTCCAATATCCCATTTCTCAGAAGATTGGTGTACTCTGTCATTTCATCATCAGCACCTGCCGTGTGAGACGATAACTCTGCAGCACTCTGGAGCATGGGCATTGCATACATCAAGTATTTCTCAAAATTCTCGCCTATTGCCAATGCTATGTCACCAAAGCACGAGAAGATGGGGGGCTTCACAGATCTGTGCAACTGGTTGCTTGACAAGTCCTTTAGTAGCAATGTCATAATCCCATCACAGTAAGGCAGGATCTTATCCTCCAATGCCCTACATATATCCCCGACTACACCGACGGTGACAGCACAAACTTGGTACTCCTCAAAATTTTGAAGACCCATTTCCAAATACTTATAAAACTCAGGCATGTATTTTGCAAAATCTGGCCCTGTTGCATAGGCAAGTGCCCCAATAGCAAGCATCGCCTCCTCATGCACAGTGGCACTTCTACAAGCAAAAACCCTCAAGAAGAGACCCATTATCTGGTCTGCATACTGCATGAAGACATATTTAGTTGGCTCTGATGATCCTAGCTTCTGAATGATAACCTGCAAGCACCCACAGAGCAGGCCTTGTAATTCATTTTGCTTTTCTCTTTCATCAGATGAAAGCTTCTGAGCCTCAAGTGTCTGATGAAGTTCCATCATAATGACAGGAACAAGTTGCAGCACCATGGGAGCTGTTTCATCAGTTGAACATCTCACCACTTCATTCAATGTTTCGTATGCAGAAGTCCTTAATCGTGACTCTCCAGCATCTTTTCTGTGGGTGACAGTGAGAAGGGATTGAACAATTTCCTGGAAAAATGGAGTTAGGGGAGATGCTGAACCCACATCCTCATACCCTTGGGCAAGAAAATAGAGAGCACCACAAGCCTTCTCAGCAACATTTGGAACATCCTTCATGCTCAGAAGCAGAACTGTGATAATCTGCTGACAGTTTGCATGAGTAATTATAGGTGTCTCCATTGTTGAACCATGAAGAAATTCAAATATTCGTCCAAGAGTCCAAGCTGTTGTGTCCTTAACATGATTATTTGGGTCCTTTGTTAAGGCACTAAGCATGAAATTCAAAGCAACATTAACAATGGGAGCCAGCTTGTCGGGGGAAGGACCCTCTAAGATGGAACCAAATGCATATGTGGCTGCCTCTCTCTGCCTCCAATCTGGTTTTGTAATGTTCTCTTCAATGAATGGCATAACAAGTGGGACAATATCATCTCCAACTGTTCGAGCAACCAAACCTAGGCATGTTCCACCAGCCATTGCAAGATTCCAAGCCCCTTCATCCTGATCCTGATCCTCCTCTTGTTTGAGAAGAGTCTCCAACAACATAGGGACAAGAGCTGGAAGTGCTTGTTTGATAAAATAGAAGCAAGGAATATCTGAATCACCAGAGAAATCGCCCCCGTATTCTTCTAGGATATCTATCTCCTCATCACAGATAGAGCTCCAGAACTCAATGGCTTGAAGAGCAACAGGTTCCTCATCTTCCCTAACAGCCTTTGCTGTGATGTTAAAGATGTCCTGGATGTAAGGAGCCAATTTCTCATAATAAGTCGAAGAAATAGAAACCAAGCACTCAAAAGCAGCCTGCCGAATCTTGACTTCAGGAGACAGTGTTGCTTCACAGACAACTCTCATGATATAATCACGCTCCATATCATTGGTAAAGTTTGCCTGAGCAAAGCCAAGAGCATTATACAGTGCACGGGTAGCAGCAAGCCTAACATCATTGTTCCCTTCAGATGAATTCATACCCTGAACAACGGCTGTGAGTATTTTATTTACTTGATCTTGGTCAACAACATCTGGGGAGACTTCCTCACACAAATACCCAAGAGTCTCTAACGTGGCTTGCTTAACATGAGCTGGAAGCTGGTGAATATTTGACAACAGTGACCCAATCAGCTCAGGCCACTGTTTCTGAGGCAGCTCAATGCCTGCGATCTTCGCAATTACTTGTGAAGCAGTTGACCGGGCATCAGGGACAGGAGATGAGAGGGTCTGCAACAAGCAGGTCTTGATCTGGGTCTTTACAGCAGCATCCAAAGACAACCATCTTTGGACAAGCTCAAATTTCCTATGTTGCTCCTTGGCATCCAATGCATTCTTAAGAATCAAGCCTGCTAATTTACGGCTATCAACAGGCTTTTCATCATTAGCTAGTTCTCCAGAAAGAGATAGCAGGAAACTTGGAAGATTTTGGTCCTGGAACTGTTTTAAACTCTCTTCTGCATGTTTCCGAATGTTTCCATCGACTGATTGTGCATTCAAAAGCACTTGAGTGACTTCCATTGCCATATTATACCTGAAAGTATCAAATATTCAATTAACTATAACTACATAACTCCAGAAGCAAGATGAGTTTTTACCCCACATTGCATATTCAATAAAGAACCGAAAATATTGAGGAGGAAATAAGTCAAGTTCAGAAACCAAGACAAAACTAAACATGACTTGGTCGAGGTATTTTTTTCCCAAACAAAACTCCATGAAAGAGAGGTTTCAAAATTGTGCTTTCTGCTCGTCCTTGGTTTTTCCAGCAACCAAACAGAGAACAAACCTAATTAGGGTTTTCATAATGCCTCAGTGCACAAAATGATCTAAAACACCAATCCCAACAAATCCAAACAAGTGTTGTGACGAGATTAGTAATCGAACTACTTGTCATAATACAAACATGACATAGAAAAGAGTTCATGGAATGAAAATCTTATATTTTCAAACAAATACTAAATTATGTATCCAGATCAATCAAGCTATTTCTATGGTTATTGCCTGAATAAAAATAAATCAATACACATTAAATAAATAATCACTGTAACAGAATTGGGCAATTTAGTAAACACCTAGGTCTATCTCTAAGGAAATCCATACCTCCCCAACACATTAACACTGCAAAATTCCAACTTTCTTAACCAAACAACTGTAGATTTTACTTAGATCGCCAAACTTAAGTTAAATTCACAGAAAAATAACTGAACTATTCAAAAGAAATAAATAAGTATAATTACAGTACTACATCAATACTAATACAGAATTGGCTTTTCCAGTGAAGCCCCAATTGATCCATCAAAAACCCCAACCTCAACCAAACGAATCTATGCCCAACCGAACCATGTCAAATTAAATTCACCATCTCAACCAATAAATTTCAACAAACATAACAACAGCGACAGATCGAATCAGATTTCACATTCCAATTAACCCAAAACCCAAAACCCAAAACCAATCCTTTACTAAGCCAATGATTAACAAAATACAAAATAAAAAATGGAACACCAAGAAAAATTAGAAGCAAATACAGATCAAAAATCGAGTTCCTAACCAAAATCGAACAAGCACGGACCAATCAGATCAGTAAAACAGATAACTTAAACAACACAAAAAACACAACCCATTTCCGAACAACGCTGATTCAAAGAAAACCCCAAAAAAATAACACCATGTACAGATCAAAGACTGAGTATTGAAGCCAAAATTGAAGAAATACCGAACGAATCAGATCAGCAGACCCGAGATCGAACACCCGAATCAGTCCATAAGAACCCTAATTTTGACACCAATAGAGAGTGGGATTGACATAGGTGGCGATGAAATTACCTGGGAACCACGGCTATGCTGCAGTCACGGATCGTGAAGAGAGCAAAACGGCGCTGAGAAACCCTAGGAGAGAGAAAGTGAAGAGAGAGAAAAAGAGAAGAAGACGCGAATGTAGAGCTGGACTCAAATTACAAATCTATATCTATTATTTTTCTTTTTATTATTTTTATGGTTTTTATTCGATGCTACGCGGAATTCCATTGTTCTTTTACACCGAGCATCAAGGCCATTGATCTATGACCTCAGGAAGTTGTGGTTGGCGGTGGAGGAAACGCCAAACTGTTGGACGGCTGCAGTTATGAGTTTGTTGCGTTAAGGTGTGGCTCGTGTGGAAATTGTGGGTTCGCATGAGCAAATCGGAGCGGTTAATTTTGTGGGCCCCGATGGTACAGGTAGATAATCATGACTTGTACGGCCATGATGGATCCAGGTCAACACATCGTGGGCTGTGATTGTTCGTTGGACTTTACTTGTAAAGTCGTGTTTTCGGGGAAGTTTTTTTACAGTTGGTACATTTACCTAGTGATTAGGAAAATCAGGCAATACATTTATGACAGGTGGCGCTACATTAGCCGCTGAACAATTCCATTACAACACTTCGTTATCAACTCAAATTATTTGTCATACCTTTTAACTTTTCTTTATTCAGTTCTAAACCAAAAGTTATGGAAGTAGTATTTTCACTAGGGATTTTATATTTATGAATTTTAAAAATAATTAAAAATATGATATTTCTTCATCAAAATAAGACTAAAACTGTTTTTTATATATTTTTTTCTTAGCTTACGAACAAAATTTGCTTTTAAAAATAATTAATAGCAATTGATATTAAAACCTATTTCCAAACAAACCCTTAGAAACTCATTTTTTTGCATAAGAGAATTTATATTTCATATTAAATTAATATTATTTTTAATAACTAAATTATTAAAAATATACTAAGCATTTTTAAAATATTGTTTAGTAAACATAAATAGAACAACAATGCTTTAATTATTTGAGAAACATATTTTACAAAATTATTTTTAATAAATTTCTATTAGCATTGATTGGAAATTATTTTCTAACTTAAAAAAAAATATCTCAGATGCTTTTTTTTTTTTTTTTTGTAAAAAAATAAAAATAAAATTGTTTCAAACTGGGCTATACTTGTGGGAGATAAATGCCTCTCCCACATGAATTCTTGTTAAATAAATAATAAATAAAAACCCATAGATTATATTTCACTTTAAAAAATTTACAAAAAAATATATAAAAAAAAAAAGTAGAAAGAGAGAAAAAAAGAAAAAAAATATAAAAAATATATTAAAAATCTATAAATTATTTTTATATAACTCATCAAATATAAAAATTAAATAATTTAAAAATACATAAATTTTTAATTAATTTTAATTATATTTATTTATTTTTGGATATTTTTCATAATACAATCAAATATAAAAAAAAATCAATTTTTTTTTACATTTTTTTTTCTTAGTATTTTTTGGAACCAAACATAACCATAAATTTTCAAATAAAATAAAATAAAATTTTCAATTCAATTTATGAGTAATAAATATTTTAAACTCATAAAAACCATTTATGAGTAACAATTTTAATTATTTTTTACTTTATTCTTGAGGATGGTATGATCATATTAGGATTTTATAATACATACAAAAACTATGTTCGGAAAATATCATTAAAAAAAAAAAAATTAATAAATTATTTTTAATTTTTATATCTCACTTCAAACTCATTTCCTTATTTAAACTTTTATATATATAAATAAGCCCACTTGAGTGCAGGTTCGGGGGGATGACCTCTCCCCGCCCGTCCCATTACCATCTCAACTTCTCAACTATAACGGTAGAGCTTGACAATGAAGAAGTGGAAGTTTAAAGGTTCGAAAAGAGAGAGTAGTAGAGATTCTGACAAAAGTTCAAGTAAGAACACAAGTTTGAAACTGTTACAATACCTATGATTAAAATGCAGGAACCCATGAATCTGAATCTGAATCAGAATCGGAATCTGATATTGCTACTGACTCCAATCCTAAAATGGTCTGATTCTGGTCATGTTGGCTTGGCTTCTAATTGGGAAATCCTTGATCATCACTTTGGGTTGGATTCATGCTCTAGGGGTTCTTACTGTGCCTGGTTCCATTACAATCAATGGAGGGTGGTTGTTGATTTTGAAGGTTTCTCTGGCCTGCATCAGGGTTAGAAGACAAGCAAAATCAGAGTTGGAACTTGGAACACGCCAGCAAACCAGATGCTTACCACCATTGGATCCAGGGAGAGCATATTGAACCTCCCATTCAATTACTACCTCGACTCTGTTAAAGTGTTTGATATGGGGAAATAGGAATGGAAATAAAATGAGAACGAAGGTGAATCGTAATACAAGAAAGGAATCAAAATCCTAATGAGTGTGATTTGACTTTCATAACAATTAATTCATTTATCCCCATTCCCATTTTAAAAACAATCGAAATGCATTAGTGAATGAAAAATGGAATTGATTTCTTGTCTCGATTCTTTATTCCAATGTTCCAAACATGGCATAAATTGCAGCTGGTAATGTAATGCACGCAATTCTCTGCGCCTACCACCAAACCAGCAACCTATATTTCGCCCCAAAATGATATTCTTTTCACAGACAAAGCCTGGGGAAAAAACTGGGCTTAAAGTTCCCAGGTTAAACATCTACGGATGGGCAACCTCCCACACTACATTCTTATAACAAGAACCAAATTTACGGGTATGCTGAAGGCCAAACTAAGTGTAATCTGTCAGAAGGAAATTCATATCTATTTCTTTGATCTGAATGAGGCAGCAACACTATTTATAATTGACTCTTTTGAAAGAAATAGCTTTCATAAGAAATTGGTAGTTAAACGCTACCTTGTGATACTACCCAAGACCTCGGACATATTGGTCAAGAGTCATATTGAATAGCTCAGACCTGCACAAAGCAATTACAGGTGTACCTGGTAAGAATTTGATTGTTGTTGCAGTTAAGATACTTTAAAGAACCTAGAAGAGAAACTAGTTCAGAAAAGTAAGATCTGGTTATTAATCCTAGTAAAAGAAGTATGATAAGAAATGTGCCGACCTTTGTAACATGCATTTCAATTTATTTTAACCTCTTTAACAACAAAAAATAAGGGGTGATAAAGGTGTCAACATCTGACTATGACGGATCAAACACCAAGTCATAGCTGACACTCATTTGAATCTTGTCTTTGGATACATGTGAGACTCACCTTGGATATTTCCCAAAGGAAATCTCCAGTGTCACATTGCGTGGGCACGGTTTCTATTTATGATAGCCACAGGCCAAAATCCTCAGCCTATGTATACGAGTTCAAAACTATAATATGTTGATTTGGTACCTGATTGGCATTCCTGGAGAATAGAGCGGATTCTTGACAACATATTCAACATACAAGTTGTAAATGTACTTTAGGGATTCCCGTAGATCACCGGTCCTAGGATGAGTGACCAAGATAATCTGCACAAAAAGATGTATGCAATGTGTCACGACAACCGATATTAAGGTTTCCTACGCTCAAAATAATTAAACCAACACATATTTACATGCATCACTAATAAATTAAATAAAAAATCCATAGCAAGAATATTTTGACTAACCTTAATCCCAGATGGACTTTCCATGAAACTTAGTTTGTATGTATTAGTACGAAAGCTATGAAATGAACACCCCTGACCAGTTAACTGAGGTACCCCAAGGTTTCCCTTCTCCACACTACCAAAAATAATAATAAATAAAATAAAATTAGGAGCAGAAGACAACCCTATATGCACAATCAATAACTTATACATCATCAAGAACAATGGAAGACATTGTTAGGCATTAAATGAAGTGCCCCGGGGTTCAGCAGGCATAATATTGGAACAATGTAAGAGTTTGGGAACTCTAACAAGTGACTTATCTAGAAAGTAGAAACTATATATTGAATTCAATCAATAAATATTGTTCAATCTAAAAGGGAATGAAAATTCACATTACCAAACATTGATTCAATAATTAAAGAAGCATTAGTACTAATAATGAGGAAGAAACATTCGCTTTTCTACTAACAGTATCCAACATGAGTTCATTATGTTTCTCACCATGGTTAGATTTTAACCTAAGCTCCTTTGGCATAAAACCATTTTACAAATTTAAAAAATAAAATAAAATAAAATTCATGAGCATGTTTACTCCTCGTGCTTAGAAATACCAGAAGCTGTATCTCAGTCATTTCATAGAAGTTGGTCCTAGAGACCTCAGAAGCAATAGATAGGGAGTTCAACCCAACTGTTTGGGATTGAATGAGAATTGGGTATGTTTTTTCATTACATGATGTTCTGACTGTCTGAGTTTGTAGTCACACCATATGAAAAGTATCTCAACCTGAATACTGAAAAAGGATCTTTGAACCTGGCCCATGTATTTGGGAATAAAGCTTTATTGAGTTGAATTGAGTTTACACATGCATAAATTTATATATACATCATAATTCTATTCAAAAGGATGAACTTATGCTTTCAAAAACTGTTCATTTTGAAAATGCTCAAACACTTTAAAAACAGTTTCAGTTTGAAGTGAAGATTAAGAGAAGAAAATATACCTAGTGGGATCCATCTTAGCTGTTAAGGACTTAAGAGAGAAAAGCAGACCAAACATGAGCTTGTGGTCTTGTTGGGCATTCAGAGTCCTAAGGGAGCGATTCCATTCTCTGTAAAGCAAGCACACCCCGTTCTTATTGAACACATACATCATGTGGGCATTGTTTCCAGATGCCGTTGGTGGTGGAGGCAATGGGCTGATGTCCGACCCTCCAAAAAACTGCATTTTTCTTGTTCGATGAATTCACCCAGATGAACCGCTAAAAAGGTATCTGAATTGAGAGGGAACGCCAAATTTTAGGAGTTCCTGCAACACAGAAAATCCGTAATTCAATCCCATGATTAATTTTAGGTTAATTGATTTATATAACAAATATATTTTATATTTTCTGCATAAAAAAAAGCCCTAGCATTTTGATGCAGACAAAAATAAGGAAAGGAAAAAAGAAAAGTTCAAAATCTACAGGTTCACCCAAATACTCTTAGGTCAGTTGAGTGGAGATTCTGCTTGTCTCCTAACTAAAATAGTGGAAAATCTGACATTTTAAATTTTCATTGCTTTCAATTTTCCTTCATTTTCTCAGCAAACAAACAAGCACTTTGGGATAAACAAAAAAGAACCATAACAGAGACCAAAGACAGTTTCGAGCAAAAAACCAACAAAACACAACCCATTTCTGAACAACGTCGATTAGCAGAAGCAACAAAAGACCACAAAAATTAGCAGGAAAATAGATCAACAAAACAAGTTCCCAAGAAAACAAAAAAATCAGATCAGATCAGTAGAACAAATTAGTCAAACAAACCAACGAAACACAACCCATTTCTGAACACCAATGAATTCCAAAAACAACGAAAACCCATAAAAATGACCACCAAATGCAGATAAAAAATAAAGTACTGAAAGCAAAATTGAGGAAATACAAAGCACATAAGATCAGCAGACCCGAATCGAACACACGAATCATTCCAAAAAGAACCTAATTTCGACACCAATTGCGAGTGGGATTAAGAAGGGTGGCGATAAAATCACCTGGAAATCACGATCCCGGTGTAGTCACCGATCAGAGGAGCAAAATGGTCAGGAGAAACCCAAGAGAGAGGGTGAAGAATAAGACGAGAATTTCGAATTTACACCCATTAATTTTATTTTATTTTTACGGGATTTATTCGGTGTTTCATGTGATAAATCATAATTATTATGATGATCTGCATAATAAATCATAGCCGTTGGCTTTGATCACGAGTCTTTGCAATTGCAACTTGGAATTGGACTGCTATGGTTATGAATAAAAATAAATTTCCTTTATTTTTATTTTATTTTTGGTTATTGGTTATTGATAAATTTTGGTCCAACTATTTTTTTTAAATTAATTATTAAAACCATTAATAGGATTTTGTAAATTAAACAAAGTGAAAAAACTTGAAAATTTTAATTCTTAATATTTGTTTCTAAAATTTTCCTATAATATGCAATTTTAATAACGTTCTTATAAATTAAAAGGTTGTACCAATCAATTTATGTTTCTAATAAGGGCTAATAAAAATTGATTTTTGAAAATTGTTTTATAAAAACATTGTCATGCAAATCTTACCTTACCTTCTTGTTTCAAAAGTGTCCTTAAAACCAATTTTCCTATTCACAAAACAAAATTTAACATGAACTAAGTTTTGTAGAACTCGTTCCATAAACATACCCTTTTCAAGAACAAATTTTAATTTAATTCATTAGTGTTGTCTTTTACTGACCTTCGTTCAAAATAAATAAATAAAATGAATTTTATTTTTAAATCCTCAATCAAAATTTTATTCTCAGAAATAATAAAAATATGTTTTTAAAAAACATTTTCAAAAAAACTATTTTTTAAGAGAGGTTCTAAAAATGGTTTCCAAACAGACACTACGTCTTCCTTGCAAAGATTTTTAACCAATATGTTGGGTACAAGCAAAATGAATCTATGCCATTAAGGGAGATTGAATCTTCATCATCCTGATCAAACAGTGCCCATGCCAAAGTTGTTCATGGAGATCATCTTCAATGTCTCCATGATTTGATCATTTGATTCATTTTGTCCATTGTTAAACTCCCATCTCCATTATCATCAACCTGAATTCAAGAAATGCACGAGTTAGAAAATACATCAAATATCCGTTATTGGAATGTTTCTGGAAAGTCACAAACCTCATGAATCAAACAACTTGTGTGATACTAAATAACGATAATTATGTGTTAAGATTTCTATTTAAGACTCTTTGGCAATGTTTCAGAAAACCATTCTCAAAAGCAAGTTTTTGAAAATAATTTTCAAAAATAGTTCTCGATTGTTTTTAGGAACAAAATTTTGTCAGAGAACTCAAATATGAGAGAAACAATTGTGCACTTATATGAATCCTCTGTTTCCTAGATCACCCTAAAAATCACTTGCTTTTCAGAATAAATTCTCAAAACCTGTTTTTAATACAAGTTTATTGAACATGTTTAGCAACCCAAGCTGACAAAAGCTTCATTAAAACATACACAGAGACATAAGCTGAACAGTTGAAATACCTATATTATTATGAATCTGAATCTGAATCTGACACTGCATTTGACTGCAACTCTAATGGTCTGATTCTATTCATATTGGCTTCTAATGGGGGTAGACCATCATCATCACTGGAGCTGGATTCATCCTCTTCTTGTTGGGAGGTGCTACAATGCAAGTTTCCATTAGAATCATGCCGGGCTGTTGATTTAAACTCTTCTTGTTGGGAGGTGTTACTATGCAAGGAGGTTCCATTAGAATCATGCAGGAGTGTTGATTTAAAGATTTCGGGCCTGCATCAGAGTTAGAAGTAAGCATATACCTTGCAAAAATAAAAATCATCTAAAAAATTTTGCCAACTCTGCAACAAGCAAAAAGGGCATTGGTCTCATTATCCAAACTGTGGTTGCATTTTTTGGCATCACAATCAAGTAGTAATTATAATCTACTTGGGAAAATTTTCAATGGGAACTATCACATAAATTCCAAAACAAAACAAGTTGTCAAGCTGATCCAAATTCCTAAGTTGCATGCTTCATTCCATAAGGGAAACAAGAGACAAGGCTCACAACTTTACTTAACCTTAGGTTCATACAGGCGGCTGTATGTACAAATAAGGTCATAGAAATGGGACTGTAGAATTGAGGAATCAGTCAAGTGCAGTTGGTCCAAAAGAATACAATGCTTGGAATTCCTTCAACAAAGAATTTTTTTTTTGGATTTTGGAGTCACAATCTGAATTTAAAAAGTGATCACTAAGTCTCTATTATCTCAGTACTTCTCAGCAAAATGATGTCCAGAATCTGGATTTAACTTTTTTTTTATTTATAATTGAGGAACCTTCCATGGCTAAGCCATTAGGACTCTCCATGAGGACCCAAACCTTGGGGTGCTGACCGCCCTGCAACAACCAGCACCGGGTAGAATCTGGATTTAACCATTAAGTACTTCAAACAAGTATTTTGACTCGAAACGCTTTATTTGGGTTCAGTCTTTGAGTTGTTGGTAGGCTGGATTTCAGCTTATTAGCTACCCCTTTTTTGGAAAGTCATAATTTAGAACAAGCATATTGTTTCTCAAAAAATATGGCACTTCTTTTCTATAGGAGTAGTGACATATTGTTTGATTGCTTACTACTCTTTAAGATGTGAAGAAACAACACACCATTCTATAGACTTCTGAAGCACACGGACTTGCTCATAAAAGAGAACTTGAGAAACAATACATGCCACCTTGCTACCCGACTCCATAGCTTTCTCCCTTCCGCTTTCATCAACCACAACAAAACTCCCTGCATATTGGAAAAGAATCCTATTATTGTTTTCCAATCCATAAGAGAATGTCAACAGAAATCAGGAAAAGTCCAAAGAAAAAGGTGGAATAAAACTCCATAAATGAAAGAAAAGTGGCAAACAAAAGGCAATCAAACGATGGTCCACCGAAAACGTAGCTCACCAACCGAAAGGTTAAATCAAGAAGTTCATGAAAGCATAGATGAGTTTGGACCAAAAGTAACTTGCCCTTCCTAGGCACAAAACACCGATGAGAATAGAAAGAAACAAATCAATACAAGGAGCTCTTCCGGCATAAAATTAGCAAAGCATCATGTCTGAGAGGAGTGAAAACCTTTTTTTATCCACATGCTCTTTTGAAATTTGGCTGGAAACAACGCCAGTGAATTCTCGCCCCGAGCATCCATTACCTAGGCAGATGCATAATTGGGCAAAAAAAGCACAATCAATAGATAAACACAAATCGCATACCTAGTGATCAGGAATAAAAAAAAGGAACAACAATCAAATTGGGCAGGTGGAAAACCACATTGATTGATGTTTAAAAAAGGGAGAGATGGTACCTCAATGAGATTGGTGCCTCGAAGGGACACAACTTGCATAATGCTTTGACCTTCTTGAAGAGTCAAGGTCTGTTCCTCAGCTGCCCTTTTCAGATTCTTCCTTCCTCCTTTCATGGACCCTCTTCCAAGTCAAGTTCCTTTCCTCTGCAACTCAGCCACAATGGGTGTAAGACCAAGTTTGCAAACTATCCTTTCCCACCTCTTGCGCTTGGTTTTCTGTTTACCATGTGCAAATAGTGAGCGGTCAGCAATACAAAATTTTGATTGCTTTCATTTTTCCTTCAATTCTCAGCAGACAAACAAACAATTTAACATTAAAAAAAACAGAGACCAAGTTAAGTTTTGAGCACAAAACCAACCACACACAATTGAATTTTCAACAACACTGATTAGCAGAAAGAACAAAACCCCAGAAAAATTAGCAGTGAATATAGATAAAAAATAAAGTTCCAAACAGAAGTCAAACAAGAAAATTCACATCGGTAGAACAAATTAGTGAACAAAACCAATGAAACACCACCTATTTGATCTTGCAAAAACAATGAAAACCCAGAACATTTACCCCCAAATACAGATCAAAGACGATATAGTGAATGCAAAACTGAAGAAATATACAGAGCAAATGAGATCAGCAGACCTGGAATCATACATGAATCAGTACCCAAAACCCTAATTTCGCCAAGATGTGTAGCATTGAAATCACCTGGGAATCACAGTTCTGCTATAGTCACGGATCAACAGAGCAAAATGATGTTGAGAAACCTTAGGAGAAACTAGAAAGTGTGAAGAAGAGCAATATGGCACTGAAAAAACCCTAGGAGAAAGAAGGTTAAGAATCTGCCAACTTCAAATTAATTTCTTTCTTTTAGTTTTAAATATGTTTTTAAAAACTATATACACACACACCCCATTATATGAGAGTACAAATAAATGAACCCAAAAGTATCCCCATTGTAAGTATGAAGAGTTTGTGGACTTTTTCATATTAAAGTATCCCAATTATATCACTCATTTACTCATATTTCACAACGAAGAGTTTGTAGACTTTTTCTTCCTTAAGTACCCCTATTATAAGTATGTAGGGTTTATAGACTTTTTCTACTTAAAGTACCCCTATTATATCACTCATTTCCTCTTATTTCACTATAACAACCATAAAAATTTCACTTTAAAGACCATAATAAATTCACCTTTTTATTATTTATCTGTTATAACCGATAAAATTAAATTCACTATACTTATTATGCACTTTAGAGCTCTTCATTTTCCTTTTTAAGATGAGAGTCTATACCCTTTTTTTGTTCCCCTTCCTTTCTTCCAAAGGCTTCGATTTTCATAACATGGTAGGTACTTAGTGAATGTTTATTCAAGCCAAATCTTTTTTATACAAAACTGTTAGATCCAAGTCTGCCCCATTAAATAGTTAAAATGAAAGGATGAAAGGATAAAGCATACAGTGCATAGACTTTTTATTGCTTCCATCCAACTAGAAAATAATAATAATACCACATATAGATAGTAAGATATTCATCTCCAGGTATAGTCATTGATGACATTAAACTTAGCAAGCTGCCAGTGAACTAGTGTGATTTAAGAGAAATTTCAAACCTCATAGTTTCCTAAATTACCTACTATCTTAAAAATGAAAACGTGTTCAGACTCTAAAAATCAGTTTAAATATGTAACCATTCAACAGTAAGGCAAAACGAATTAATTACAGAGATGAACATTTTGCAAAATTTGATACTGCATCATTTAAGGCAGGTTGATGAACTTGCTTGGACGTTTCAAAGGAGTCCAATACAGGCCGCCTGACAGCTGAAAGGAAGAGGCCTGGAATTTTCAAAATAGAAGAACAGGTAAGATAAAATTTTCTCCACCATAAAAGGATAATATACACTCATATAAGATTAATTGCAGAAACTGTTCAAGAATTTCCTCTTTTTATAAGCTAAATGCATAAGAAATTATGAAGAAGGATAGCCTTCGCAAAATATTCCACTTCACAAACAATGGATGTTCAAATCAGTGGCTGAACCAATTACATTTGTCATTCCAAATGACATCTTCTGCAAATTCCTCTCTTTCTCATATTCCTTTCCAGAATTAGCCAATTTTTTCTAATATTTCCTCATCTATGTGAGCAATTCTCCATGGTTATTGTCACAAGAATTCAGCCCAATAACAAGAAAAAAAAAAAGGGTTTCAGCATCAATAGGGAAATGTACTTCAGTGATCATATGGTATTTTCCATGTAGTCCAGAACATAGTTTTAAAAAACGCCCGTAAAGCGCACCTAGGCCCAAGGCTCAACCACTCCCTAGTCATAGCGCCTTGCTTGCCAAGACATGTACCTTGTTGAAGAGGTGCACCTCGTCTACTTTATTTTTCCTTTATGAACACTTCTATTCTTGAAATCTCTAATTGTATATTGAAATATACATAATTTGATTACTTTTTTGTCAAATGCTTCTTTTAAATGTTTGGAATCTTAAATTTTTTATTGATTGGATCATATTTTGGATCATATTTTACAAAATTGACATGCATCCATGGAAAGGTTTCACTTCACTTAGGCGCACCTTGTGTTGCACCTTGAGCCTAAGTTGTAGAAGACTTTTGCCCCTTAGGTGCGTCTTGCTCCTTTTACAACTATAGTCCACAATGAATCCCTAGAATTCAAAATTTTGAACAATTGCATTGACAAGGTAAAAGCATTCCAAGAGAAACCTATCCCTCTTTTTGGTTTCCAAAAAAATACAGCTATGAAAGAAAACAACATTTTCATTCCTAAGTCATTTCTCATCTTTTGCTAGAGAAAAGGAAAAAAGGAAAAAGCCCCTCAGCAGCGTCAATTTAAAGTGGCATTTTTCTGTATTCCCGAATCATTTGGTGAAAATTTTGCAATTCAAAATTTTAATTACTTGTTGCATATTCTCTCCGCATCAAAACTGAATCTGTTTTTATACAAGAAAACATTCCCAACTAGCAAATACCGTTAATCAATAAAAAAAAATTCATCTTGAGCTGTAATCCAAACTAGTAATAGTTCCACGGCTGTTATAAGAGAACCTAGAATTCAAAACTCACAGCAATACATTCCCAATTTATAAAGCACTGAGAGTGAAATTCGACCCTCTGTTAGGATTACCAATAAAACGAAGATAAATCAAAAAAAAAAAAAAAATAAGGACATATTATGATTACTACCTCGACTCCTAGATGGTGAAAAATTTAGGATTCAAACTTGTCTTTCATGTTCTCACTATTTTCTCAGCACCCAAACGCTTGTACGTAATCTAAAATCTCATTGAACTAATTAGGAATAGAGATTGGAGGGGTACCTACCTTGAAGGCTTGAACTCAGAGATGGACCGAATGCTTTCGATCAAAGAGAGATGCTGCCAGCAAACCCTAATGCATGTAGAACGAGAGTGTGCTCAGGTGATACTGGGCTGGCCTGGCCTTGGGCGGGCGGGCCGGCCCAATCTTACCATGTAACAAAACCAAAATAAACTATCCATAATTTTCATTAATTTTTTATTATTAAAACATAATAATAATTCACATTCATCTAAATATCAATTAAAATCAACAATTTCAATTAGTTTTAAAATGTTAAATTTAGGAATTGATGCTTTTTTCCTAAATGTAATTCACAATTTAGATTTTTAATTATTGATGTCATCGTATTTGTTCGATAATTGTGATAATATCGTGACTTTCTTTCTATTTTTTTACTCGTATTTTTCTTCAATTTTTCCACAAACTAAAAGTAGTTGGAATAAAATGAGAAAAAATGTTTTGAGATTTTCCTGATCAAAGTGAAGAAAGTTTGAGAAAAATATATTTCTTAATATTCTAACTCTTTTTTCTCGATTTTTCAAATGATAACTAAACAAACAAAAGAAAAGTTTTATAACTTTTTATTTTCGTCCTTGAAGATGGAATCTAAAAAAAAAATACAATTAGAAATTAAAAAATAAAAATAAATGGAATTGTGTGCAACCAAAAATGAATCTCACTACATTGACCAGTAATTTTGGAGTCTATACATGAATGTTACACCAAAAATCTTAGTCAATTGTAAAAGAAACAAAAGCAGAAAGAAGAAAATTTGGAGTCTTTCAAAAAAACGACTCCTTAATTTTCTAGACAATTTACCATCTCATTGTAAATTTTCTTCTCAGCCAAACAACAGTCAAAATCAAAATTCATGATGGAGATCATCATCAGTGCCTTCATAGACAATATTGTAGAAAAGATTCTCATTGTTGATAATTTCTTGCAATGATAAACGTCCATCTTTGTTCTCATCAGCCTGAGTCAAATAAACGTAAGAGTTAGAAATTTTTTCTAAAATGTTTTGAAGTTTCCTAAATTTTTAAATCAAAGTAAGAAAATATGAATTTCATCTTGCTTTTCTTTTCTTTTTTTTTTTTTTATGTATTTTTTAACATAGCATGATTCCAACATGAGCAGATTGAAACCAACCTCATGAATCAAATACTTTGAGTAAAACCCAGCATAAGCTGATTCCCCAGGATGAAGGTAATGTAGAATGGGCTTCATTTCTTCCTCGTTCAAATACCTGAGACCAAAACTTTGTAGCATGAGATGATGCTAACAAAAAAAATGGTCATTGGCAAGATCATATATGAACAAACCTATCCTTATTAGCATCAAGTTCAGCAAATTTTTCTTTGGGTTCAACTGCTACAAGTCCAGAATTCTCGAATCCGACATAAGTCTTGTAGAGATTGAATGGTTGTTCTTGAAACTCGATGTAGCTGAGTTTTCCATCGTTGTCGTGGTCAAATTGCCTAAATTGGAATGATATCATGCATTAATAAGAGGAAAGAGCGATGAAAAGAGACATATATAAGTTATATTTATACTTATAAATAAAATATAATTAAAATTAGTTAGAAACTTTTATATTCTTTCAAACTATTTAATATTTATATAGAAATAAAAATAAAAATAAAAATAAAATGAGTTTTTAGAAAATTATGTAAAAATAAATTATTAATGTTGATTTTGTTTTCTTTTTCTTTTTTTCTTATTTTCTCTTAAATTTTTAGAAACCAAACATGACAGAAATGAAATATAGGATGAGATGATGACTTACTTTATTTTTTCTCTCGAGATCCATTTTTGAATTGTTGCATTGTCACTGTCTTTTGGGTATAGGAAACTACAAGAAAATGTGGATTTTGGTGATCAAATTTGACAAAAATATGAAGAAAATAAGGGAGAAAGAATAAATTTACTCTTTGAATTCTTCAAAGCCGAGAGCTCCGTTGTTGTCAAAATCGGCATTCTTGAATTGATCCTCCCACCATCCAGCTTCACCATGTGTCATGCCATTGTTTTCTAGCATACATCGATTAACATCACAATCCATTTGGCTACCAAGAAAATGAGAGAAAATAGAAGAAACTTGGAACGTATTGAGAATAAACCAAACAAAATAAGTCACTTACCTATACTTTGATAAGAGATTTTAGGGAGGTATTCCCTAAAAGTGATAGCCCCATCTTCATTTTGGTCAAACAATACCAATTCTTTATGTGTCCTGTAACTTAATCGATGAATCGCTTGTTGCATATTCCAATGCTCGAGTTCTTTTAGGCTAATGAACCCATCACGTGGTTCTACATCTAGCAAAGGAAACAAAACCATTAGCCTCATTGTTATGTTTAGATTTTTCACTTGGCTAACAAATTCGTATTTGTCCTCAACATCATTTAGAAAAATATTTGATAAATTGAAAAGAAAATGATGGTCAGAAGTTTCTCTAGCCATTTCTTCAATTTTCTCAACTAAAGGGTTAAATGCTACTCGATTGTGGCCTAGGCGACGAGCTAGGTAAAAATTGTTGTGACCCTTTTGGGTAGCGAGGGTGAAAACAACAAAGAAGACGAAGGCGATGGTAAGAAGGCCAGAAACCACCGCCTTCGACATTATTTTTATTTTTTTATTTTTTGAGTTTTGGACAACAAAGATGAAAAAGACAAAGGGAGGATTTACTTCTCCTTTCGATAGAGGACACTTAAATCCCTATTTCTAGAGAAAGAAATAGTTGAAAATACGGTTATTGACAGTTAGAAATTAAGGGTATATAAAACACTATAGCTAATATTTGAACACTTGGTGTATGATACGAAGCTTATATCCCTTGGTGGGAATTGTTTTAAGAAAATAAACAAAGAAAGGTGTATTTTTTTTTTCACTATTAAAGAAAATAAAAGAAAAATGATGTTGAAGAATAGGGTTGGGGTTGAAAGGTTGAAGGGTAATTTTGTCCTTTTATATATACAATTGTAGTTTTTTTAATAAACTTAAAATGGAAATAGTGACTAAAATTACATGTCTAAACCCTAGCATTATTAATTTGTTTTTATGTTTTTTTAATTGTGGTCAATGGTCCACAAACTTGTAATTTAATCTCTAAATCAACGGCCAAGATCTTCCCAACGCAAGAATCATTCTCATTGGCTGACGCCACCCTCTCTCGAATCCTATTGGTCCATGTCATCACCGATGACACCATCCCCAAAATCTTAGACTATATATATATAGACCTCAAAGTTGATGAAAATTACAAGTGTCAAACCTGAACTCTCAGAAACACAGAGCTTCACACCTGGACGCGATGTACGGTGCGTGGGGTCTACGCGCTTCCTCTGTCGTCCTCGGCATCCTTCTCGTCGGTGAGTGTTGTTATCAAGCTTTTTGGGTCATGTTGGTTACATGGTGTGTTTGGGAGTCCAGAAAGTGGAAGAAAATTTTGAATTTTGGACCTTGTTTTGTTGGGTTGGGTTGGTTCTGTGTTGGAAGTGAATGATGAGAAGTCCGATGTTTCGGGCTTGTTTTCTTTTCGTTTTCCGTCACTTTCCCGGGAACCAAACGGAAAGATCTTTGATTTGGCTTGGATCTTTTGTCGATGGTTACTTGAGTTTTTTAGGATATAATGTGATCTGCTTGGATGAGGGTTCACTGAATATGCTTAGCTTTTGTTCTTCAGAGCAGTTTAACGTGTTCATTTCAGGATTTGATTTATACAAAAGAAAAAAAAATTAATCAGAAAAAGTTTGTGATCTTAGTGGTTTGCGAAAAATCAAAATTTGGTAGATATATTATATTCTATTAGATAGAGCCTGAATTGATTTTGAAACCACATGAAAACTTCCATGGAAAAAAAAATAAAAGCTGAATAATTTCAATTAATTCAGTGCTGAAATGCCTAATTGTAATTTGAAATTGTGGGTCAATTTATTGCTCATATTCCAACTTTATGTGAATTTGATCTGCCCAAAATTTTGCTTCATTGCTTCATTGGTTTTGCTTCACCATTAAATGACCTGATGAAATTTTTTTGATTAATTTAAGTCAAAAATGTAGATGGGGCAGGTTGGGTTTCTTTCTCTTTTTCTTTCTTTCTTCTTTTTTTTTGTCTTTTCCAATTTATGATTCAGATGGCCCTCTATAGTCATTGAGATTAGCTATGGTTTCTTGGATATGGGGTTTAACTATGTTTGAGTTAAACTTTATCCCTGAGTTCTTTAGGTAAGTTTTCAGAATCAATGGAATTGAATGTTGATGAGGTTAATCTACACTATGGCAGGATGTTTGGTTGCGATCTCTATCGCAAAAGAGGAATCCAACAAATTGGGAACAGTTATTGGTATTGATCTTGGAACAACTTACTCTTGTGTTGGTGTTTACAAGAATGGACATGTTGAGATCATAGCTAACGACCAAGGTAACCGTATCACCCCATCATGGGTTGCCTTCACTGACACTGAAAGGTTGATTGGTGAGGCTGCAAAGAATCAGGCGGCTGTCAATGCCGAGAGGACTGTATTTGATGTCAAGAGACTCATTGGAAGAAAGTATGTGATAAATCCTTTAATCTCCTTTCTGTTCATATTCGTTGATCTTTTGAATGAAGCCCATCAAGGCTCTAACCTGGTTTTTTGCCTTTTGTTTTTTCTGTAGATTTGATGATAAAGAGGTTCAAAAGGACATGAAGCTTTTCCCATTCAAGATCGTGAACAAGGATGGAAAGCCATATATACAAGTCAAGATTAAGGATGGGGAGACCAAGGTCTTCAGTCCTGAGGAGATAAGTGCTATGATTCTAACAAAGATGAAGGAGACAGCGGAAGCTTTCCTTGGAAAGACAATCAAGGATGCAGTTGTTACAGTTCCTGGTAATGTAAAACAGTTTGATTTGATGGATGAAGTAAATTGCTGTTTTTCTGTTGAGATGACTTATGTTTCTATTCTTACAACTTCTACAGCTTACTTCAATGATGCCCAGAGGCAGGCCACCAAGGATGCAGGGATTATTGCTGGACTGAATGTTGCAAGAATCATCAATGAACCTACAGCAGCAGCCATTGCGTATGGTTTGGACAAAAAGGGTGGTGAAAAGAACATCCTTGTGTTTGATCTTGGTGGTGGTACATTTGATGTCAGTATCTTGACAATCGACAATGGTGTTTTTGAGGTTCTTGCCACTAATGGAGACACTCATCTGGGAGGTAAGCATTGCTTCCTTGGTCCCTACCTTATTTTTGTGCATTTTTTCCTTTGTAAGATTAGTTACGGTTTAAGGATTCTTGGTGTGTTGTAGAGACCTCTGTGGTAAGAGATATGACAGGAAGCTCCTCCCAAAATCTTGAATACAAAATGGAACTTCTTCAGATTTTGATGGTTTTTTTTTTTTTTCACTCCCAAAATCTTCTTTGTTTAAGCAGGGAAAGACATTGAACTTTGATTATTAAATGTATATCACCTTCAATACTTTGTCCATAAGATTCTAATAGAATTACGGTGGCAAATGGGTGAAACCCAACCAAGTTTTTGCTTCTAAAATGATGATCAATTGGGAAGTAGAAAACTTATGTTCATTTTTTCTGCAGGTGAGGATTTTGATCAGAGAATCATGGAATACTTCATCAAATTGATCAAGAAGAAGCATGGAAAGGACATCAGCAAGGACAACAGAGCTATTGGGAAGTTGAGGAGAGAAAGTGAGCGTGCCAAGAGGGCCTTGAGTAGCCAGCATCAGGTCCGTGTGGAGATTGAATCTCTCTATGATGGTTTGGATTTCTCAGAACCACTTACCAGAGCTCGATTCGAAGAGTTGAACAATGACCTATTCAGAAAGACCATGGGACCTGTTAAGAAGGCCATGGAGGATGCAGGGTTGGAGAAGCGTCAGATTGATGAAATCGTTCTTGTTGGTGGAAGCACCAGGATTCCTAAAGTTCAACAGCTTCTAAAGGAGTATTTTGATGGAAAAGAACCCAACAAGGGTGTGAACCCGGATGAAGCCGTTGCTTATGGTGCTGCTGTACAAGGAAGCATCTTGAGTGGAGAGGGTGGTGATGAAACCAAAGGTATTATTTCCATCCTCACCATCTTCGCAGAACCTTCAATGGCATGGTTGAAAGTTTGCTAACTCTTGTTCTGTTGTTTCATGTATCAGATATCCTTCTCTTGGATGTGGCTCCACTCACTCTTGGTATTGAAACGGTTGGCGGGGTGATGACCAAATTGATTCCCAGAAACACCGTTATCCCAACCAAGAAATCTCAAGTTTTCACTACCTATCAGGATCAGCAGACAACGGTGTCCATTCAGGTACAACTTCTTGAATGATAAATGAGACCTTGGTTTGGTGTTACACATAGGACAAGGACAATCCTCATAGTCTTTATCATCTAGCATCTGTCTGATCTGAATCTAATGCTTTCAAACAGGTCTTTGAAGGTGAAAGGAGTCTCACAAAGGACTGCAGGGAGCTTGGAAAGTTTGATTTATCAGGAATTGCCCCAGCACCAAGGTTATCCCTCATGCCTTTGGTCTCTGTTCTATCTAATCATGTTTCTCCTATCAAATTTGTGTTTGCTTACTGACCAGGATCAACTTGTTTGTTTGGACAGAGGGACCCCTCAAATTGAAGTCACGTTTGAGGTTGATGCCAATGGCATTCTAAATGTAAAGGCTGAAGACAAAGCTTCAGGGAAATCTGAGAAAATCACAATCACCAATGACAAGGGTCGCCTGAGTCAAGAGGAGATTGACCGGATGGTGAGGGAAGCAGAGGAATTTGCAGAGGAAGACAAGAAGATCAAGGAGAAGATTGATGCCAGAAACAGCTTGGAGAGCTATGTCTACAACATGAAGACCCAGATCAATGACAAGGACAAACTGGCAGACAAATTAGAATCGGAGGAGAAGGAGAAGATTGAGACAGCAGTGAAAGAGGCCCTCGAGTGGCTGGACGACAACCAGAATGCAGAGACAGAGGACTACCAGGAGAAGCTGAAAGAGGTGGAAGCAGTGTGTAACCCCATCATCACTGCTGTTTATCAGAGGTCTGGTGGTGCCCCTGGTGGGAGTTCAGATGCAGGGGAAGATGAAGACTCCCATGATGAGCTGTAGAGAAGCTTTTGTAGATAGATAGCAAGTTGCTAATTGTTGGGGTTTTGGTGGAAGAGGGGAAGGAAGGAAGGAAAAACAAGAGGACACAGAGAGAGAAAAGGGGAGATAATGACTCTCAAATGTGTGAATGTTGTTTTGAGTTTCTTCATGTTTGAATTTTTTGGGGTGGGGAGGGGTATACATAGAGACAAGAACATTCTTCTTGGAATGAGTAGTAGCATTTTCTAGCAGGATTCAAGTTTTAATTCTTATTATAAGATAAGTTTCAGACATGTATGAGATTTTTGTTAAATGAGATCAAAGTTCGCCCTTATTAAGATGTTTTTGTTTTTTGGGAAAATTAAGATATTTTGCAAAGGAGAATCAGATGGGATTCACTCTTGTTGACTTCTTGTTGGCTTCTGTATGAGTAGCAGATAAAGCAAAATCCAAATTCAGTGTTTGTATTTACTGATTTTAGAATGGGAAGAGTAGAAAAATGAAGAGAGAGAGAAAACATATTTTGAAACTCGATAAAATTCTTTAGCATGTTTGAAACTATTTTGAAAAATGATCTTTTGCTTTTCATTGAAAACAATTCTTGAATAATTTTTCATTGAAAATAATTTTGTTAGAATATGTTTTTAAAATTACATGATTTTTTTTAAAAAATAAAAAACGTTTTGTACTTTTCTTAAAAGCGTAGGCCAAGAATAGATAAAGAAAACTATTTTTTATATTTAAATTTTCAAACAAAAATTTGTTTATAAAATGTAAAAACAACGGAAAGAGTGTTTTGTTACAGATTTTTCCAGAGCCTTTTCCTTACCAAAACATGAAAAAACACTCTTTCTTTGCTATAAATTTTAAAATAATATAATAAACCAAGTCATTCATAAACCACATCGATATAAACTAAGCAAACCACAGGATTATAATTTATAACAATCCATAGTAGACATTATGACTATGCTTGATTCCATAGAATTTAAGAGAAAGTATTAGTAAAAAAAAAAAAAAATCTAGATTTAAAATGAATAAATCATTTTTACATATTACTTCAATCTTCAAACTTATTCCACTGATCATTTCTCTTTTTCTTATAAGATTAAAAATATATGAATTTCTAATTGATTTTAATTACATTTTATTTTCTTTTATATATTTAAAAAATCATTTATTTATTTATTTTTCTTTACTTAGTATATATATATATTTACATAATATGTACAATATAACTCCTAAGAAAAGTAAAAATGCGTTTGATAATGATTTTAGGAACACTTGAAAATTTTTATCTTTTAAGTATTAAAAAAATTAAAAATATTTCCTAGAATCACTACCAAACGCACACTAAGTGTCATACTGTACAAACAAGAATCAATTATATGACAGAAAAGCATTGACAAAACAAAACCATATGAATGCCAATTCACATTCTAAATTCAATCTGCTTCAAATTCATCCTAATTCAATCGTTTAAGTAAAAGAAAAACAGTGGAAAGAACATAAAACCCTATATAATAAATTATACCATGATGATGAAAAAGGTTAAGCTGTGTGAAAGGGTTATACATAACAGCATGTACATCCACCAGGAACCTATCAAGAGGATTTGCATTAATTGGTGGGATAACTTTAAAAAAAAAACCACCATTCTAAGCCTGTTTAGCTGCACCTTGCATCCAAGGCCAGTTTGATTCGCACAGTTCAAAAGGGGATGCACCATCATTGTCCATTGCGTTGATGTCTGCATTTTGCTTCACAAGGAACTCAGCAATAGCTTCTCTCTCACACACGACTGCGTAATGCAATGGGGATTGGCCTTCATGGTCCTTAATCCAAGAAAATACAACATATTATAATTTTTGGTGAAAGGGAAAACATAATGAAAATAGGAGACAAACACAGTTGGATTTGAGCACATATGAAACTCAATGTAAGCTTCCTAAAAGGTATAATAAACCTTAACATACAAACTCATAAAGTTACACACACAAATGTGTCCATGAGCACCAACAAAAGAAAGCAGGGAGAGAAGTATAGAAACTACACTAGCCATGAATGAAGAACCGTTACACACTCTGTTCTAATTTTGCAGTCACTACATGAACACCACGTCCCAGAAAGTAGTCAAACAACAATCCCAAAATGATGATAAAATTACCTTGGCATTCACATCAGCACCATGGTTGAGAAGCAATTCAGTGAGATTAAGGTGGCCACGATCTACAGCCCAGTGCAATGGGGTTCTTCCCTCACTATCTGCGGTCATTTCATGCAAACTGTTTTAGAATGTAAACGAAGTTTCAAGTATTCTTAGATGCATGATAAGGTTTAGCAAACAAGCTCTCCTCTGATCTCCTGTTTTTGATGGGCAAGGAGCAGATGGCAAATAAAAAGTAGGGAGAGAGAAAAAAAAGGATCTACATGTAAGAGACTGACTAATTAAAAATATAAAATGTTTCTAGTAGAAGCACATCACTCATGTGCAAGCAACAGGAAGTTTCAGAGTTTGAGCTTCCTTTGATAACTGGAACTTTTTGAGCAGTTTTGGGTAAGTCTCAGACAAATCCAACCTAAGGTTGAAGCAGAATTTAAAAAATTTTGGGAATATTTTACTGGGTGAGGAAAGGAAGCATGACAATAAAGAGAGGTGACAACCTTGTGCAAGTTGGTTGACGTACCACTACACGTGGGGATATTCAAGGATTGTTTTTGACATTTTAACATATATGGTATCTCAACAGCCAAATTCTCAAGGGATCCAACAATAGCACAAATAGTGTTGAATGAGACAACTATGAAGTAACTAACCCTTTAGATCCACTGAAACGCCGTTATCAATACATTTGAGCAGATTATCTACCTCTCCTTCTCTGGCAAACGCATGTATAGCATCCATTTTCCTGAAAAGCAGAATAACAAAATCTTTAGAGTATTATTATCATAATTTCATTCTCAGAATACATAATTTCCTGGATAAATGGAAATTCCTCATCTATCTCAACACACATACAATATATATATCTTGGGAATATTACAGTTTTTAAAATTAGTTAAACTTCTCGTCATACTTACCCAGTTTGAAAAAAATTTAACAGATGAGTGTTTACATATTTAGTAGATAAGAATGTTTCTGAATTACTCATGCTCCACACGTGTAAACACTTCTATGATTTATAAATTGGGAAAAAATTAAGCGCAGGTAAGCTATTTCAGCAACATTCTAACTATTAAATAATTCATTCCAGGTGCTTTGCTGTAGAGATCTGTTCTATTTTAATTTTAACATGAAGCATACAATCCACAGCTTGCCAAAGATTGCTTATCTGTAATCAGATTATAGCTTATAACCGAGTCCATTTGTCCTAAGAGAACTGACCAGCACTCACAAATTTTTTAGCACATAAGAATCCTAGATTCATTCAAGAGTGTCATTGTCTCTACAACATCATAATATATACCAGGCTCAGAAACCCATCTTCACCTACTTCCAAACTACATGTGGGGACTGAAGACATGCACACAGGTGCATGAATATGAAGCTGCACAAAGCTCATGCAAGCATTCTTTAACTCTGGGGGGAACAACCCTCTCTCTATAGCTGATTATACGCACACCCCTTGAAATATCTGTACTCCTAAAATGGCTCGGCACATCCACCAAAATACCCCTATTATGTTCCTATAGGTCATGTCTTATGTGATGGCTCCAGTTCAATGCAGCAAATGGTAAAAAATAAGCCTCACCAAACTTTGATGATAAACCCCATAAAGCAGGAGTTATAAGAACCTTACAGCTCAGTTCCACATTCCTCCTCATAGACAAATGTGCTGAAAACCGGCCCCATTGGTCCTTTAGCATCTCCACTTGGTGCACTGCTACCTCCCTCATCTTTACTCTTCTGGTTATAACAAAATAAAGAACAAGTGAAAACAAAAATCTTATCAAAGTTATGCAATTTACCTAAGTATCAAACAAAAGCAAGCTGGAAGAAAAGAAAGATTCTGAGATCTCACATTAGTTGAACCAGTTGCCCAAGTAGGATATAGCTCTGTAACAATTGCAATGTACTTCTGCATTGCTTCTTCAGGAGGCATAGCACCCAATTTCTGCCATGCTTGCCTAGCAGATGTCATCAAAATAAGTCTTTCAATCAATCAACCACGAAAACTTCAATTTAAGAACCTCATCTATCAATCCAAAATGGAACTAACATAAGGAATGAACAATTTCTTCCATTTCTTAACCCATAAGGATCCTAAAAGCTGATATCCATACCATGCACATTATACTACCAATCTGCAGATACCCTGCATCAAGAATACTTTCTCCAAGTGTTTAAATTTCATTAAAAACCATATCCCATTAATCAAAAATAACATTTTCTATAATTAACATCAACCGCAAAACCAATAACTAATAGTTAAAACAACAACATGAAAACCACAACAACCATGAATTTCTAATCATAGAGGAAGCAAGACCATTAAAAAATACAACAATAATGATTTTCAAATCATAGAGCAATACCATTTAGCCCGAGCTGTCATTTTCAAAGCTGATGGCTGCGGGGCACTGCACGGTCCCTCGGTCGCGATCTTG
Source organism: Vitis vinifera (assembly GCF_030704535.1). NCBI lineage: Eukaryota > Viridiplantae > Streptophyta > Magnoliopsida > Vitales > Vitaceae > Vitis > Vitis vinifera. The sequence continues at coordinate 27,275,883 of NC_081820.1, read as the reverse complement.
TAAAGCCCATAAAGCTGCAACTGCACATCATTCGACACCTTCTGCGACAGCCTATCCGCCGCCGTGGCGGCCACGAAAGCCGTCGCAGCACTGAACTCCTCGTCCAATTCAGTACTCTCCACCCCCTCCCAATCATCATCGTCATCCAACAGACTCCCACTACTCCCACTCCCCTTCTCCGCCAGCAGCGACTCCTCCCCTTCCGAACCCCCAGATTTCTGAGACCCCGCGGAGTCGTCATCGGCAGAGGCGGCTCCTCCCTGCGATTCGGGCTTGGAATCACGGGTCAAGCTGAGGTTCTCGTCTCGGAAGGAGATTACAATCGATATGAGCTTCGCGAAAAGGTAGGAGAAAACCAGACCGAAGAACACTGATTGAATCAGCTGCTGCCACTCTCCTTCCATGGCGTTAAAACCCTAGGGAGGATTGTACGGAAACCCTAGAATTAAAAATGTTGAAAAGAAAAAAAAAAAAACCCGTAGAGAGCGTAAGAAAACCCTAGGGATTAAAGAAAAAAAAAACAGAGAAAGGAGAAGAAAAGGAGAGAAAATTGCAATTGTGAGATTGAAATCCTAGAAGGGTAGAGAGAAAATCCAGAGAGTTACGTCTAGAGAGAGATTAGCGCCGGAGGGGCAAGGAGGGGAGCCGATATTAATAGTGTTTGGGCGGAGGAGAGAGCCGTGAGACTGTTGGTAGTTGTTTTCGAGGCGAACTCCTGTATACGACGTCGTTTTTGAAGTGCCGAAACGGAGAAACTTCTCCTAGAGAAAAAGAAATTTACGATAAAAGGATAACTACCATGAATCTGATGTTATTATCTCAAGATATATAGATAGTATTTATATCTAAATGAGATAATTTTCCTTATTCAAATTAAGTTTGAATATATGAAACGATAAGATTAACCAAATGAATATATTAGATGTTATCTCATTAATGATATCCTTTTTATAAGTATTCAGAAAATAGACTCCGCATTGGAGTCGGGCCAAAAAAACTATTATGTGAATATGTACGAACTCCAGAATAAATGGATTTGCGGTGGCAAGTCAGTGTTTTTCTTATTAATATATGGTTTCTTAGTACATCTAAGATGAATGAACTAGAACAAAAAGCCTCACATCAATTAAGCTGATTAAGCTTTACTTCTATATCATCTCTTATTCTATCTGCCTCACCCAAAACGCTAATTAAGCAAAAGGCAGTCTTCTGCATCCGGGTCTTCACCGTCCCAAGTATTTGCATCTTCCATAGCCTGTCAAATTCCAAAACACGCAACCATATTCAGAGGTAATTAGACCATGACTTTGAATGGTTTTTGTAAAAGATGGAGGTTTTAACTTATATCTCAGGCCCTGTTTTTCAACCATTTTGCAGAACAAAAAACAGAAAAACATGATATTTTTTATTTTTAAGAATTAAAAAAATAGTTTTTTACTTCTCAAACATGTTTTTTGATTTTCTATTTTTTTATAGTCAAATATTCCCCTTCTTTTGTTTTGGAGAAAGTAAAGGTGTATTTTTTCTTCTATATAAAAACCGCTTCCAAACAGGCCCTAGACCTACTTGGATCGACGTCAGTGAGGGCTCCGGTCTGCTCAAAATCACAGTCATACTCGCTCCCTCCTGTTGTTTGGTAGTATGCATTCATGGCATAGGCCGCATGGGCTCGAACCGTGTCAGGAATGAAGCACGCTCCGCCTTCTTGGATGGGCTTGCAGTCCAGTCCTAGCCCACATACATAGTCGATGTTCTTCTGCAGGGCGTCGGAGTGGGCGTCAGATGTGGGGAGACACCATTGTTTTCCGCCCTTGGGATGTTGCTGTGGGGCTGGACCCAGCTGAGGAGCTGCCGCCGGAGCTGGGTTCCAAGGAATGGAAGCTCTAGCCTGCCAGAGCCAAGTATAGAAACCAATCAACCAAACATATAATCATCAATAAAATTCGATTATCGTACGCAGCAGCGGCGGCGGCATCAGCTACCGTTGGCCTCATGATCCCGATGTCGTAGACCGGAGTCAAGTCCGGCTGGAACAGCCCAAAGTTCCTCTCACACAGCGGCCCGGGCTTGAGGTTCTCGTTGAACAGCGCGAAAATGTACGTCTCAAACGTCCGGTTCGGCATGAGCGGTGTCCCGACGCCGGACATGACATGCTCCCTGAGGTTCCCGTTATACTCCGCCGCGCTCTCGGCGTTCACCCCAACTTGCCCTTCGTCCCCGTCCGAGGGCCAGCCGGTCTCGGCTATAACGATCTCTACATCGGTAAAACCGAGGATCTTCATGGCCGAGAAGACGGCATCTAGCTGCGCATCCAGCATGTTTGTGTAAACCCTTTGTGTGTTTTCATCCAACACCCCAGAATTAGGCCTGAACAGCGCGTAATCTAGAGTTTCAGCCGAGTAACCGAAGAAGGGATAGGGGTTTATCATGAAAGGTGAGTTGGTGGCTCTCAGGAAGCTCAGCAGTGGCTTGATGACATGGACGTCGTAGCCCTGTCGGAACCTCCCCGTCGACGGAGGGCTTGACGTTGAGAGGATACCCAAAGAATGAGGGGTCGAGACCTTGATCCTTCTGTCCAGGGACACCGCCGCAAGGGCTGTGTGGAGGGTCTGCATCGCCGGGACAAGGCCAGCGATGAGCAATTTATTGGCCGTCGACAACACCTCATTGCCCACCAGAATTCTGATTAAATTCGTCGCCGGGACGTACGGCTGGACATTGGTTTTCACCCATTGTTGGGCAAAGCTCAGCTTGGTGAGCCGCGGGATTAGCTCGTTAGGAACAGTGACTGTGACGGCAATTCCAGTGTGAGCAAAGGCTTGAATCATTTCCGGGTCAGCATCAAACATCCTCACGCGGTTGATAGTCGTGGATTCCAGAAGGAAACGCGCCACCTCAGATGGCGGAGGCAGGTCGTTAGCCACCGTCCCATAGTTAACTCCGATGTTTCCTTCCACCACCCCTATGATAGCATAAAATCATCAGCTTATTTCACGCCGATCAAAATGAGAAAAAAACAAAAAGTGAGATATTAATTTATACCTTGGAAGAAGACGGATGCAAGGAGAAGAACAGCAGCGATGGCGGTTTCCATGGCGGCGGGGACTGAAGATGGGGAATGGGGAGTGATGGGGTAGCCATGGATGAAGAAGTGGAGCTCAGATACTTTCCTTTACGGTTGGGAGAGGTGTTGTTTCTACATTGAAGCATGTTGCAGAGAGCTTTACTGCCTGAACCTTGCTTTGAATTTTCCCTTTTCTTCTTTAGAATCAATGCTGGATGATTTTTTCTTGTTGGTTCATCAGATTGATCTTTGCTTCATTTACACACTTGGGGGCAATGGGAATAATCAGCTTTACTCTACACACAGACAAGGAATATATAGTTCAAAAGACTTAAGGCTAGCTTGGCATGTTTCTTAAAACTTGTTTTTAAAAATCGTTTTAAATGTTAAAGAATAAAAAAAACAATTCTTTTAATATTTTTAAAAAATAAAGGTGTTTGGTTTAAAAAAAAAAAAAATCTTATTTGAAAATATTGTTTTTAAAATAAATTTTCTGTTATTCTATGAAAAATGTAAATTCAATATATATAATATTCACTTAATTTAATTTAAGTCTTATTAAAATAAAAATAATTTTGCAATTATAAATAAATTAAAAATAAATATTTTTAATAAAATATGAATAATAATATTACAATAAAATCATGGATTATATTTTGTTTATAAAAAAAAATATATTATTTTAGTATATGTTATACACACACACATATATATATATATAAAGCATAACCCATTATTATTATTTTTTAAAAAATAAACAATAATAATTGTTAATAACATTTTATTTAAAATAAATTTAAATAATAAATGAAGTTTTACATTTTTTAAATACAATCAAATTTTTCATTACATTCATATTCAATCAAGACAAAGCACTGAAACTAGTTTTAATTTAATTTATGATTAATTGCACTTTTGAATTCAAGATTAGTCTTAAATATTAGAAGAATCATTAAAAAAAATTTAAAATATTAACTATATCTCACCTAATTTAAAATATATTTAGCTAGCTAGTGAGAAAATTTAAAAAGTATAGTTGCGAAAGAAATGATAAAATCATAAACTTGTAATATACCAGTTTTGATCGGTTTTCTAATAATGATTAGATGCATATTTAACTTTTAAGTTACTTTTAAACTTATTAATACATTTAATATGGAAAGTCTCACTTGATATAATTAATTACTAATCTTGGTGCTCCTCTTTCTATCTCAGCAGCATTTTGTACATAAAAAGCGGCACAACTCCAAGGAGATTTTGAGGGTTTGATTAATTTCTTCTTTAATAATGAATCAATTTCTTGTTTACAAAATTCTAAAAGTTTTTCATTCATTTGAATAGGTCTAGCCTTAGTAGGAATTTTAGATTCATCAAAGTTTTGAACGTACGACAAACTTATCTCATGTTTCTTTCTAGACCAAAAAACATTTGGAAGATCAGAACAAATTTCTTTTTGAAAAAGATCTTGAATCTCTTTTATTCTTTTTTGAACCTTTTCTTCTACAAGTTGTTCTTCTATCTTTTTATATTGAATTTCTTTTGATAGATAATTTATATGAGTTTGTTTTCTTTGAATTAAATTTATTCTTTTATTTATTGAATCACTTTGGACTTGATGTATTTCTTTTTTAGTTAATGGATATATAAAAGGGAAAAATATGACATTTCCTAATATTGTAGTTTTGAGACCTTCATCATTTACTTGAAAAGGGTAAAGTAATGTAATAAAAGGAATTCCTAAGATTAAAGGTTCAAACATATTTTGTACTAATATAAATTGAGTTCTAAAACAATAATTATCTTGACATATATGAACATTTTGAAGTTTAAATTCTATTTTTAATTTTCCTTTAAAAGAAATTAATGAAATACAAAAAATAGAAAATAAAGAAAAAACAAAAACAATAAATGTAATATCTTTAAAAGTAGATAAGCAAATATTTTTTGATGTTATAGATAAAATTTGAAAAATTTGAACCTACACAATATTTAAAAATTTTAAAGGAAAATTAGAAATAGAATTTAAACTTTAAAATGTTCATATATGTCAAGATAATTATTGTTTTAGAACTCAATTTATATTAGTACAAAATATGTCTGAACCTTTAATCTTAGGAACTCCTTTTATTACATTACTTTACCATTTTCAAGTAAATGATGAAGGTCTCAAAACTACAATATTAGGAAATACCATATTTTTCCCTTTTATATATCCATTGACTAAAAAAGAAATACATCAAGTCCAAAGTGATTCAATAAATAAAAGAATAAATTTAATTCAAAGAAAACAAGTTCATATAAATTATCTATCAAAAGAAATTCAATATAAAAAGATAGAAGAACAACTTGTAGAAGAAAAGGTTCAAAAAAGAATAAAAGAGATTCAAGATCTTTTTCAAAAAGAAATTTGTTCTGATCTTCCAAATGTTTTTTGGTCTAGAAAGAAACATGAGATAAGTCTGCCTTACGTTCAAAACTTTGATGAATCTAAAATTCCTACTAAGGCTATGAAATTTTAGGACATGAAATTTTAGGACATGCTCCAAAAATGAAATAATTTCAAACAAAAATTAGATTTTTAGGACATGAAATTTTTCAAGGAAAAACAAAACTGATTCAAAGGTCAATAGAATTTGCTGCCAAATTGCCTGATGAAATAAAAGATAAAAAACAATTGCAAAGATTTCTAGGATGTTTAAATTATGTTTCTGATTACTTCAAAGATTTGAGAATCATTTGTGAACCCTTATACAAAAGACTTAGAAAAAATGCACCTGCTTTGACTGAGCATCATACTAGTTTGGTCAAAGAAATTAAACAAAGAGTCAAACGTTTACCATGCATCAGCATCTCTCATCCAAATGCATTGCTCATTGTAAAATCAGATGCATCTAATTTAGGTTATGGAGGCATACTAAAGCAAGCATATAACAATCAAGTGCATATAGTTAGATATCATTCGGGGATCTGGTTGGGCGCTCAAATAAATTATTCAACTGTCAAAAAAGAAGTTTTATCAATAGTTTTATGTATTTCAAAATTTCAAAGTGATTTGATAAATAAAAAATTTCTTTTGAAAATTGATTGCAAAGCTGCAAAAGATATTTTACAAAAAGATGTTAAAAATTTGGTTTCAAAACAAATTTTTGCAAGATGACAAACTTTACTTTCAAATTTTGATTTCGAAATCGAATTTATCAAAGGAGAGTTGAATTCCCTTCCTGACTTCCTTACTCGAGAGTTTTTGCAGGGTAAGGATCCTTTTCCATCCTAATGGGTACTCTCGTTAGGCTTCAACTTCCTTCATCATCCAAGAAAACCAAAGCTTCTTATGCTATGATTTCAAACTTTTCAAATGTTCGTCCTACTTTTCTTTTACAAACATCAAATTCCTTTCAAGTTTTGAGTCTAGATTTTCCTCATCTTCAACCTTCAAAAAGTTTTATTCAAGCTTCTAAATCAACCCCTAAAAACATTATTGTTCAGAGACAATCCATTCCCAACACTATTTCAACATTACCTTCTCCTTCTTAGTCTCCTTCTCAGTCTCCTTCTCCTTCATTTTCTTATAATCAATACATCAAAAAACCCAAAACCTTAGAAATTACTTTCATCGAGCCAGAGTTCAATTTTCAAGAGATTCCTAAAATTCTTCCTTACATCTTTCCTTAAGGAGTCAACTTCAATTCAAATGATCCTTTGAAAACCCGTCAATTCTATGAGTTCATCTTGGTGGACACCGATTCAGTTGAAATTACTCATAACACTGACAAAAATAATCCTTAAAGGATTGTTTTTTCCAAATGTCAAATTCTCAGAGTTATGACCATTGCAGATTGGAATAAAAAACCCTTCACTTGTAAGGCTTTTATATAATTATGTAAAGAAGAGAAACAATTAATAAAGTGAGACAAATTTAATTAAATCTATTAATTTGTTATAGTAATTATGTTATTTTTTGAGTTTCAAATTATTTTTTTAAATTAGTATACTTATTAACGAATCTAATTCATTAAGTTTTTTTTTTATTGGGGTATATTTGTCTAATGAAATAATTCAAAAAATTATTGTTTCCTACAAATGAGAAACCATTGTATCATTTTAGATAAATTTTTGTTTATAAATTTATAATATTAATTCATTCATTATTTGAGTTTCAAATTATTTTTAAAGATTATTAGACTAGTTAATAAATTCAAGGGCGAATTATGTTTTGGGGGTAGATGAGCCCCCAAATTAACAAAAGGTCCATGTAACTCTTCAAATTGAGCCCAAGACCCAATGAAAAGATGAAAATTGAGTTGAAGGATATTATCCTTCAGTATTTCCAAAAATGCCATTTATTGATTTTGAGAAAAAAATTAATATTTTTGAAAAATACTTTTATTTAATTTAATATTTTTTATTTAATTTAATATTTTTAAAAAATACTTTTATGTAATTTAATATTTTTTAAAATACTTTTATTTAATTTAATATTTTTTTAAAATAAATTTATTTAGTTTAATATTTTTTTTAAATAAATTTATTTAATTTAATATTTTTTAAAAATAAATTTATTTAATTTAATATTTTAAAAAAATATTTAATTTAATATTTTTTAAATACTTTAATTTAATTTAATATTTTTGAAAAAAACAATTAATTTAATATTTTTGAAAAAAAAATTTAATTTAATATTTTTGAAAACTACTTTTATTTAATTTAGTATTTTTGAAAAAAATTTATTTAACTTAATTTTATAAAATATTTTATATGTGTTCTTAAATGGTATATTTGTCCGTTACTATTTCATATCCTTCAACTCAATTTGAAGAGTTATATGAACCTTTTGTTAATTTGGGGGCCCATCTACCCCTAAAAGATAATTCTCCCTAAATTCAAAACATTAAGTTTTATTCAATTTAAAATTTATTTGCCAAATAAAAAATTCCTAAAAATATGATTATATGTAAATAAAAAAATAGTAAAATAATTTAAAAATAAAAAAATATTTTTAAATCACATTATCAAACAAACTCTATATTCTTATACATCTATCTATTATTCTCCATAACAAATCTTCAAAACCAAGAAAGTTTAGTAAAGTTGAATCAACCACCTTGAAAATTTGAGGACTTAGGAGAAGTTTTGACAAGAGGTATTTGGGGTTCCCCAGCTAACACTCTCTTTGGCTTTGAACATTACAATGGAAGGTTTTGCAGATACCATTAGGTCTGGATAGTTAATATATATATTTTTAAATAGTATATATTTATAAAAAATATATATATATAAATTTATATATATTTTTAGTAAAATAAAAAGGTATATGATGTATTTATGATATAATATTTTTAAAAAATTCAAAAAATAATAAAATGGTATTATTACATAAAATAATATAAATTATAAATATTATCAAAATATTAAATCGGTGAGTCCCAAAACCCAAAAAATTGAAAAAACTTTATAATGATTTTGATGGGAAACCGCAAGAAACTTTACAATGATTTTGATGGTTGCTGGGGTTGAAAAGAAGGTAACAATTCTGGTAGAAGTTAAAATAATAATAATAATAATAATAATAATAATAATAATAATAATAATAGAGGAGGGTAAAACTGTTAGGTGCAGTTTGGTGAGTGGGTCACATTCTTCCTCTATGGGGGATCCTGTCCATTAAGGCATTAACATATACATTCTTTTTTTGCGGGAAAGTCCCACCAGTCTGTCCTGTTGCCTTCTTTTTATTTTTTTTATTATTTATTTGTCAGCTGTGATTTTATTTTATTTATTTTTATTTTATTTTTTTTCTTAATTTGATCATACTATTTTTCACCTTGGATCAGGTTTCTGTGTCTCTGCTGTCAGCTGAACCTTATCAGTTTACCAAACTGTTTTTATTTAAAAATTTAAATATAAAAACAATTTATTTAGACTTATTCTTTAACCCTGTCTCCTTATATACCATGTAAAGGTTCCTAAAGTATTTTTCATCATTTTTAAAAATAAATGAAACATCTCAAATTTGTTTCTAAAAAACAACATGTTTTCAAAACAATTTTTTTAAAAATTGTTTTCTTGAAAACATATCTTGGGTTTTATGTCCTAAAAATCATAAAACTATTTTTTTAAAATAGCTTCTAAACAGAAGATAAAAGATGTATTTGAAAACGTTTTTTGAAATCAGTTATATAAAAATATTTTTGAAAACATTTTTCAAATATTATTTAAGAATCACATTGATTCACTAAATTTTATGGTAAAACAATATTAGAAACAACCATTATATATTCTACATTTTAAAATTTATTAACTAACAACTACTACTAGAATTCTCTCAATTAATAAGAAGAAATAACTGATCTTTCACAGAATTATGTATCTTTTCCTACTTTATAATTATTTTTCTTTTTATAACACCATGTTTGGCTGGTAAGAAAATTAAGTGGTGGCAAGTGTGGCTAGAGAAAGAGAGAAAGAAAGAAGGAAAGAAGAACCCACATGTTTGAATATTAAGAAAAATTGAGCACCTTCTAACATGTTTGGCAAAAAGGAGTAGTGCTGGTTGGCCAACAAGAAAGTTAAATTAAGCACCCACTTGTTTGACTAGCAAGAAAATTCAGTATACTAACATCTTTGGCAGGAAAGAAACATGTTTGGATGGTAAGAACATTAAAATTATGTTCTGGCATGACAGGCCAGCAATAAATCTAAATACTAACATCTTAGTGAGGCAACAAAACCCTAGAAACAACACGTTTGGCAAGAGAGAAAGTTTCATAGTACCCACATCATTAGTTGACCGGCAAGAAAAATCAAACACACATATTCAGTCAATTAACAAGAAAAAAAGGGGGGAAAAAAATTAGGTGCTAGCTAACATGTTTGACAGGGAAGAACATGAAGGCCTATCAAACATGTTTGGCTTGCAAGAAAATAGTGGAAAGACTTATCTGATATCCGAAGAAGAAGAAGAAGACCCCTCCATTTTTAAGGTTGCTTCCTCAAATGAGCATCTCAACAACAATCCACATGCAGAGACTATGACAGTAATCATTGCTTCACAAGCTGTTGTTTGGAATACTCATTTGAGCAAGAAACTTTATAGGGAGTGGAAAATTTTTCTCTCCCTTTTCCCTCACTTACTCTTTCTTTCTCAGCTCACCAATGAAGTTCAGTGCATCCAAGAACTTAGGTCTGTGTTATAAATAGAAGGGCACGAGCAGCAACCACTTTCCATGGTGACCAAAATGCCACCAACCCATGTTGGTAGACAAGAAAATATTGATTACCCTACAACAATCATACCAATAGCTATGTGCCCTTGTGATTTTGGGACCATTTCTTAGAAGGGTATTTTTGGAAAAAAGAAGAAGATTGAAACAATTACGGGTAAAACCCATACCAGTTTCAATTATATTCCAGTAAACATGCTGATAGAGAAAAGAATGGAAAGTGGGAATTTTAGGTTTGAAACTTGGAAGAATGGTGGTTAGATCAAATGCATGCAACACATTTGAAACCTAACAACCCTTGAATGCGATGGAGAATGAGAATGAAACAAATATAGTTTGGCCTCTTCCTACATAACTCATACCCTAAGATATGCTACTGTTTGAAAGATTGCTATCATAAGGTTTAGTTGTGGACTATAATTTTTATTTTTTATTTTTTTTTAATTTGAATTTAAAGTACTAAAGAAAGATTTTTTTTTCCAATTAAATTGTATTAAAGGAAGCTTTTAAAATTTTAAAATAATTTTTATTATATTTAATATTTTTTCTTTACTCATATAAAATGGAAATTTGCATTCCACTAAAGTTTGGAGGTTAAAATATTACAAATTAAAATTTATTTTTGTTTTAGGATAAAAAGGAATTTTTTTATAAATATTTATGCTAAATTTTGGTTATAATTTTAATAATTAATGGTATCCATGATTTCATTTCTAGTTAAAACTATTTTTTAAAAAAATATATACTATGAACAGGTGAAAATGATAAAATCGATACTATTTTATCTATATTTTATCTCTTTTTATCTAGTAGTTTACAAAATTTTAAAAAATTTATACTTTGATATCTTGATTATATTATTTAAATTTATCTATTTATTTGTATTAGTAACCTTAGTATAATAGTAATATTTGAGAAGAGTAAAATGAATTTATTTATTTATTACAAATTATAGAAGTTGTGCAATAATGGAAAATAATTTAAGTTCTGTTTAACAACTATTTTCGAGAACAGTTTTCTATCTTCGAAAAAAAATGGAAAACACGTTTATCAACCACAGTTCTATTTTATGTTATCAAGAATGGAAAACATGATGTTTTCAGATAATATTTTTTAATTATTAATTTTTGCTTGTTTTGTGAGAATTGTTTAAAAAAATAATTATACAAGACTAAAAATAAAATTTTAGACATACAAATTATTTTTAAAACAGATAGGGAATTGGAAGGGAGATGAAATATTTGCAAAATGAAAATTGAGTAGACAAGAGAACAACACATTGAAAAGGAATGGACAATGGGTCTCCATTGGTATGAGTTGCAAACTTTGCAGACACATAACCAATTAATAGAAATGGACAAGGGACTTTGAATTTCTCAATTGTTATTAAAAATAAAATTTGTAACTACCTCTAGGCCACCAACAATGCATGTGAAACCCAACTCAAATTTGAAAGATGTGTGGTCAATTGAATTAGTGGGCATCCAAGTTGTACTAATTGGACTTGGTTTTTGGTCCCCAACATAAATATGAGACCTCTCCCCACCCTATTCTCAAAACATAGCACTCAAGGTTCCTTTTATGAGTTATAATATATATACAAGGAACATTGTAGGATATATGTCAACTTAGTACCTATCAAGCATATAATTTCGAGTATCATTAGATGATAGTATAAACAAATGAGATAAAATGACAAAAAAAATGTAACTATATATAAACAAATAAGACCGAGGTATAAAAGAATGTGACTAAGTTATAAAACGTTGGGATGTAAGTTAGATACAATGTAATAAAATCAAATTGCACCTATGACATAAAGTGATTTGTACTGTCGTTTAATAGGTACTGATTCGATATTGTAGTGATTCCTATACATAAATTTTAATCAAATTACCTAATGCATGTTTGAATACATATCTTATTTTTGTTTTAAAAAGTAAAAAGTCTTATACAAAATATAAGAATTTTTATAAATATTTATGCTAAATTTTGGTTATAATTTTAATAATTAATGGTATCTCTTATTTCATTTCTAGTTAAAATTATTTTAAAAAAAAAAATACTATGAGCAGGTGAAAATTATAAAATCGATACTATTTTATCTATATTTTATCTCTTTTATCTATAGTTTACAAAATAAAAATATATATACTTTGATATCTTGATTATATTATTAAAATTTATCTATTTATTTGTATTAGTAAGCTTCAATACAATAGTAATATTTGAGAAGAGAAAAATGAATTTATTTATTTATTACAAATTATAGAAGTTGTGCAATAATGGAAAATAATTTAGAGTTTGTTTAACAACTATTTTCGAGAACAGTTTTTTATCTGCGAAAAAAAAAATGAAAAACACATTTAGCAACCACAGTTCTATTTTATGTTCTCAAGAAAGGAAAACATGATGTTTTCATATAATATCTTTTAGTTATTTTTTGTTGTTAATTTTTGCTTGTTTTGTGAAAATTGTTTAAAAAAATAATTATACCAACATGTATAATAATTAAAAATAAAATTCTAGACATAAAAATTATTTTTAAAAGTATTAAAACATGTTTAAAACATTTCAAATTCATAAATAAACCTTTGTTTTACAAAACATTAGAAAACAGTTTTCAAAATTTGTTTTTAAAAAATAATCACCAAGCAGAACCCTAATTTCTTAATGAAATATGAAAAATAAGTAGAGAATGAGAGGAAATGAGTTCCCATTCATAATTTTGTTTACTAGACTCTCAACAAGTAAGCAATTTTTCTTGTTTGATTTGTTATAAAAAATACAATAAAAATCAATCATAAAAAATATTTTAAACATTATATATCTTCTCATTTATAAAAGAGAAAAAAAAAATAGATAAATAAATTTGGAGAAATTTTTTTAGAAAGATTTATTGAGTTTAAACCTTTTTTTTTTTTTTCCTCATTTTTTATTTCTTCTTAGTAAGAAAGATCAGTTATTTCCTGTTTTACTTGGCTAATAGTTGGCAATACCCTTCCCAAGTTACTAAAAGGGTGGCTTTCGACTTTTCAACTATTGGTACTACTGGTTTGCAGACTATTGGTATTATTGGTACTATTGGTCAAGAGAATACTATAACTAAAGAACTTTTTTTTCCTTTCTTACTTAACTCTATGAATAGTGACCTTATTTATCTTATTTTTTGTCTCACTAGTTCTACCTGGTTTATTGTCTTGTTCGACTATCCGATTAAATATACATTTTTTACTTATCTCTTTCTGTTTCCCTTTCCTACTAGCCTACCCTGTATAGATTAGCCACCTTTATTTTGTTTCATTTTCCCTCAATTTTTTTAAGAATGAAATAAAATTTTAGGCTCCCAGAAAGCATGGGGAGAAGATGAGAGAAAAGAAAATAAAGGAAACAAATGGAAAGAAATAGGGAAAAAAAAGGAGAAAAATAAAACTCAAGTTAAATCTCATTACATTTTATTTTACATGCCCATTCAATTTTTATTTTATTTTTCTCTTCACCAATTTAAAATTTAATTTTTATTAAATTTAGTTTGTTTCTATGTCAATGTTAAATCACTTGAAGTATAAATTTTTTTAATCAATTTTAATAATTTTTTTTTTGACAATCTAAACATAAGAAACTAATTTTTAAATATATTTTTTATTTTCTTTTCTTTGCTATTTTTTTTTCCTAGTAAGTACCCAACATAGCCTTGAAAAGAGATACCATGGGGAAACAAAGAAAAAGAAAAAATTATTGGTAAGGTGGTTGAATGGAAACAATTGAAAAGGAATGGACAATGGATCTCCATTGGTATGAGTGTAAACTTTGCAGGCACATAACCAATTAATAGAAATGGACAAGGGACTTTGAATTTCTCAATTGTTATTAAAAATAAAATTTGTAACTACCTCTAGGCCACCAACAATGCATGTGAAACCCAACTCAAATTTGAAAGATGTGTGGTCAATTGAATTAGTGGGCATCCAAGTTGTACTTGGACTTGGTTTTTGGTCCCCAACATACATATGAGACCTCTCCCCACCCTATTCTCAAAACATAGCACTCAAGGTTCCTTTTATGAGTTATAATATATATACAAGGAACATTGTAGGATATATGCCAACTTAGTACCTATCAAGCATATAATTTCAAGTATCATTAGATGATAGTATAAACAAATGAGATAAAATGACGAAAAAAATGTAACTATGTATAAACAAATAAGACCGAGGTACAAAAGAATGTGACTAAGTTATAAAACGTTGGGATGTAAGTTAGATACAATGTAATAAAATCAAATTACACCTATGGCATAAAGTGATTTGTACTATCATTTAATAGGTACTGATTCGATATTGTAGTGATTCCAATACATAAATTTTAATCAAATTACTTAATGCATGTTTGAATACATATCTTATTTTTGTTTTAAAAAGTAAAAAGTCTTATACAAAATATAAGAATTTTTATAAATATTTATGCTAAATTTTATTTATAATTTTAATAATTAATAGTATCTATGATTTCATTTCTAGTTAAAATTATTTAAAAAAAAAATACTATGGGCAAGTGAAAATTATAAAATCGATACTATTTTATCTATATTTTGTCTCTTTTATCTAATAGTTTACAAAATAAATAAAAAAATACTTTGATATCTTGATTATATATTAAAATTTATCTATTTATTTGTATTAGTAACCTTCAATACAATAGTAATATTTGAGAAGAGTAAAATGAATTTATTTATTTATTACAAATTATAGAAGTTGTGCAATAATGGAAAATAATTTAGGGTCTGTTTAACAATTATTTTCGAGAACAGTTTTCTATCTTTGAAAAAAAATATGAAAAACACATTTAGCAACCACAGTTCTATTTTATGTTATCAAGAATGGAAAACATGATGTTTTCATATAATATCTTTTGTTTTCATATAATATCTTTTAGTTATTTTTTGTTGTTAATTTTCGCTTGTTCGGTGAGAATTGTTTAAAAAAATAATTATACAAACATGTATAATGACTAAAAATAAAATTCTAGACATACAAATTATTTTTAAAACATATTTAAAAAAATTAAAAACATGTTAAAAACATTTCAAATTCCTAAACAAACCTTTGTTTTACAAAACATTAGAAAACAGTTTTAAAAAATTGTTCTTAAAAATTATTTTAAAAAATAATTACCAAGAAGAACCCTAATTTCTTAATGAAATATGAAAAATAAGTAGAGAATGAGAGGAAATGAGTTCCCATTCACAATTTTGTTTACTAGACTGTCAAGTAAGCATATTTTCTTGTTTAATTTATTATAAAAAAATACAACAAAAATCAATCATAAAAATATTTTAAACATTATATATCTTCTCATTTAAGAAAGAGAAAAAAATAAATAAATAAATTTGGAGAAGTTTTTTCAGAAAGATTTATTGAGTTTAAACCTTTTTTTTTTCTCTTTTTATTTCTTTTTGGTAAGAAAGATCAGTTCTTTCTTGTCTTACTTGACTAATAGTTGGCAATACCCTTCCCAAGTTACTAAGACTTTTCAATTAGTACTATTGGTTTGCAGACTACTGGTATTATTGGTACTATTGGTTGGGAGACTATTGTAACTAAAGAACTTTTTTTTCCTTTCTTACTTAACTTTATGAATAGTGACCTTATTTATCTTCTTTTCTGTCTTACTAGTTCTGCTTTACTTATTGTCTTGTTGGACTATCTGATTAGATATATCTTCTTTACTTATTTCTTTCTATTTCCCTTTCCTACTAGTCTACCCGTATAGACTAGCCACCTTTATTTTGTTTCATTTTCCCTCAATTTTTTGAAGAACCAAATAAAATTTTAGGCTCCCAAAAAGCATGGGAAAAAGATGAGAGAAAAGAAAATAATGGAAACAAATGGAAAGAAATAGGAGAAAAAAGAGGAGAAAAATAAAACTCAAGTTAAATCTCATTACATTTTATTTTACATGCCCATTCAAATTTTTTTTTTCTCTTCACCAATTTAAAATTTAATTTTTTATTAAATTTAGTTTTTTTCTATGTAAATGTTAAATCACTTGAAGTATAAAAAATTTTTAATCAATTTTAATATTTTTTTTTTTTTTTGACAATCTAAACATAAGAAAATAATTTTTAAATATAATTTTTATTTTCTTTTCT
The DNA here is from genome assembly GCF_030704535.1 of Vitis vinifera. NCBI lineage: Eukaryota > Viridiplantae > Streptophyta > Magnoliopsida > Vitales > Vitaceae > Vitis > Vitis vinifera. The sequence continues at coordinate 27,259,448 of NC_081820.1, read as the reverse complement.
TTGCTATTTTTTTTTTCCTAATAAGTTCCAAACATAGCCTTGAAAAGAGATACCATGGGGAAACAAAGAAAAAGAAAAAATTGTTGGTAAGGTGGTTGAATGGAAACAATTGAAAAGGAATGGACAATGGATCTCCATTGGTATGAGTGTAAACTTTGCAGGCACATAACCAATTAATAGAAATGGACAAGGGACTTTGAATTTCTCAATTGTTATTAAAAATAAAATTTGTAACTACCTCTAGGCCACCAACAATGCATGTGAAACCCAACTCAAATTTGAAAGATGTGTGGTCAATTGAGTTAGTGGGCATCCAAGTTGTACTCGGACTTGGTTTTTGGTCCCCAACATAAATATGAGACCTCTCCCCACCCTATTCTCAAAACATAGTACTCAAGGTTCCTTTTATGAGTTATAATATATATACAAGGAACATTGTAGGATATATGCCAACTTAGTACCTATCAAGCATATAATTTCGAGTATCATTAGATGATAGTATAAGTAAATGAGATAAAAGGACAAAAAAAATGTAATTATGTATAAACAAATAAGACCCAGATACAAAAGAATGTGACTAAGTTATAAAATATTGGAATGTAAGTTAGATACAATGTAATAAAATCAAATTGCACCTATGACATAAAGTGATTTGTACTATTGTTTAATAGGTACTGATTCGATATTGTAATGGGACCTATACATAAATTTTAATCAAATTACTTAATGCATGTTGAATACATATCTTCTTTTTGTTTTAAAAAATAAAAAATCTTATACAAAATATAAGAATTTTTATATAAAAAGTAGGTTTATATTTTGCATACTTGAAAACACTTTTAAAACTTTTTAAAATTCAAGGAAGCAAATTGTTTTTACTTCCACCGAATTGTTGTATTTTGAAAAGAGTTTTTTAAAAAATGAAAGGTAAATTTCTACTTTTCGTATAAGAGTTTTTATATTTTATATATAAGTTTTTATTTTTAAAAGTAAAAAAAATAGAAAATGCATCCAAACTTTAACTTAATAATTTAAGATAATTTAGTCTAGATTTTATGAATTTATTAACTTGAAAGTTATTACTGAATTCTTATGTTAAGTATTAAGGTATATATATTTGACATAGTTGATCTCGTAAATATTAGGTAATAAAAGTGTAAAATAGAAACAAGTGAGGAAAAAGCTATGGTCATATTATAAAATGAGCGATATTAATACTTTACCTTTCAACCTTTTTATGATTTAGAATTTTGTTTTAGAAAGAAAAATTGGAGTGTAACTATAATTGAGAAGTGAATGAGAGAGTCTTGACAATTGTGACATTTTCTCTTTCGTTTGATTGGTGGATTATTGAGTGTCGGTACACTACATGATGTAATGATCATATTGATCATCGAACCACGTTTTTTTTTTTTTTGGTTCGTGTGATTTGATTAATAAAATCTCACAAAACAAAACCATATTAATAAATAAAATGAGATTGTGAAACATGAACTAATTCTTTCTCATTATTCTTCCCTACCTCTTCATATTTCTACATAAATTTTCCCAATTTTCAACTAGAAATTTCCCCCATTTATGGAGCTTTTCCACACCATTTCTATAGTATAATGTAGGGAAGAGAAATGAAGCTCAAAGCAAGAGGCCAGCTGGTGGCAAGTTGTGAAAGCTGCCAAGCAATTATTATTGGACTATTTTAGGCCATCCAACATGACTATTACCTTTGGCATTCAATTATTGGTTGTGGAATCAATTCATGTGACAACCCATGGTGTAAAAATTATTATGTGGTTAAAATTGGCAATCAATAGAATGACATGTAACCAAATGTGATATGAATGATACAAAGGAAAATATTATAGAAACACATTAGAACTTAAAATAGGGACATCCTAATAAAATTGGGTCAAAGGCAAAATTAGAACCAAAAATTAAATAAGAATGTTTAAGTTGTAGCATGAAAAAAAAATGTAATTATTTGAATCTAATTGATCTATAAAAGTTCAATTTAATAGGAAATTGTATCTTATGTAAGCCAAAATTTGCTAGAAACAATGGTTCTATTTAACAACTTTTTTTTAAAGAAAAAATATATTAGAAAAATACATTTGATAACTAGAAAACAGGGTTTTTTTTTTCATAAAACAATTGTAAGTTATTTTCAATTGTTTTTTTGAAGGTTATTTGAAAAAATGATTATATAAATATGGATAATAATTAAAAAAAATAGAGTATTATATAAAAATGTTATTTTAAAATATAAAAAATTGGTTAAGAAACGCTTTAAGCTTCTAAAAGTTTGTTATAATATCAATTTGATATGTTAGTATTTTTAAATTTATTTACTTAAATTAAATCATTTAATAACATATTAGTTTTGCAAAATTATAAAATTTAGAGAGTGTTTGGTAAATCAACTTAATGATTTAAAGTGACTTAATAATTTAGTTTAAGTCAAAATAGTTAATTTATTATTATTATTATTATTATTTATCTTACTTTTTTATATCTAGTGAAAATATATTTAATAACCATGATTCTAGATTCATGACTCATTATAAATTTTTTAATAATAAATATTAATTACTATAAATATGTCAATTTAATAATTTAAAATAAAATTTAAGTTAATTTTACTAAACAATTTAACAATAATTTAACTTAAAATCAACTTAAGTTTTTAATGATAAGTATTAAGATTTATCAAACATTCATTTAGTTATACCATATGGTGAAAGCCTTAAATGGACATTACTAAAATTGTACAATTTATGACCTCCGTACTAGTCCAATAGACGGGTGTCTAACCATACCACGTGAAAATGAAAACGAAAATGTGAAAATTATGTTTACTATCAAGCACAATGAAACATGTGATAGAATGAAAATGAAATGAAATGAAATTAAAATGTGAAAATTATGTTGAGAATTCAACACAATGAGCATGTGCATAAAATTAAAGCAAAATGTGAAGCACGTGACAATATTAAGTACATTATGCAATCTCAAAAAGTTAATCACTTGCAGATCATCCATTCTACGATGCATGAGAGGATAGCAAGCATGCATACGATAAAGCTATACTTGTCTACCTGCATTGTGCCCTAACGAAAGCAAACCTCATATACCATTCAAATATAAGAAGTCTATTAAGAATTTATATACTCTTTCAGTTAAATAATAGTAAATAGAAATTTTGATGCAAGAAGAAAAAAGAATGTTCAAAAATATGGAATGGCACAGAGATATGAAGAATTTGGTGGTTTAACGAACAAATAAATCGGAGACTTTCATGCTAAGGATGATGATAGGGTGAGTTTGAAATTAAAAATAGGATCTGAGATTTTTGTTTTAAAACCCAATATGGATTAGGTATTATCTTTCCTAACTAACCCTGGCTTGCCTTGGTTATATAGATATTTTTTGTACATCAAATATATTTATTTACGATATAATAATTTTTTATTTTTTTAAAAAAAAATTAGCATATCCTACTCCATCACTTTTAATTTTTTTATTATGATGGATATGAGAATTAATTTATATAAATGGGATCAGGTTGGTATGAGGTGACCTATTTTTCAAATTCATTATGTTGTTATCCCTATCGTTAATCCTCTTTATAGACATCAAGACACTCTTTATTTTAGGGTCTCCTTCTTTGGAAATTGGTCATATTTTATTACTTATTTTTAAAAATTATTTTAAGTTAAAGAAGAATAAGAATTTTTTAATATTTTATAAAAATAAGGGTGTTTGATAAGTTATTTAAAAAAAATTAAAAAACAAAAAACAAAAGACTTATTTGAATAAGTTGTTTTTAAACATAATTTTTATGTTTGATTTTGTAAAAACATTGTAAATTCAAATACTCAACCTTTGAACTTTTAACAACACTCAACCTAGTATAAATATAACTCAATATTGAGAAGTTATGATGAATATAATGGGGGTGTACTAAATAGATTTACAAGTGAGAGTAAATGCACTTGGTTGAGAGCTTTTAATGAGAGAAGAGATTAGGTAAGCAAGTTAATATAAACATTATCTTGTCAATAAATGCATAAGAGTTTTCAATTTATAAGAAAACAATCTCAAGTACCTTATTATGCAAAAGTAGGTCTCAACCGATTGAGTTTAAATTCGACTAGTTGGGTAGCCATTTGACAATAAATGCATTGCAAGTACCTGTTTGTCCTTTATAAGGTTTGACAACTATCGATCGGGAAAAACAGAGTTTTTGTCGGTAGCATGTTGATTCTGGAAGGGATAAAACTTTTGGGTGTCTTGATTGGATCTTGATTGGGAATACTTAACTGGTTGAATTGATTCGACTAGTTCAATGTTCCCTTTGACCAGTTGAGTTTTTTCTTACTTAACAACTTGACTGTTTTTAGTCCTGACCTCCCATACACTTAGGCGTATCATTTTGAAACCTTTATAAGTTGATTTTGAAAGAATTTAGCCTAAGGTTTCAATGTACAAGTTGTATTTTTTCAATTTTAAAACGTTTAAGGTTATTCTTATGAAATATGAATGAATGTAATGGAAGTGAATGAAAACAATTTAATCCTAAGTACACCCAACAGATTCATCTTATAGAAAATTCTAAACCTTACGAGTCTTCAAAGATCCATGTCCTTATCCCATTTGAACCTTTTTTGAGCGAACTTGAGTTTTCTTTTGATTTTTTTACTTGATTTACACATGTTAGTACATTTAACCATGTTTTATTTTCATCAAAACATACTTAAAAATCCTTGGGCTAACAAGTTTGAATTAAAATAGAAGATGAATTTGTGTTTAAATTAAAGTAGAAGATAGAGTTTTAATTAGAGAAGAAGATAAACTTGTTCTTTTAATTTAGTTAGTCAAGGTTTATGCATGAAATGTTATTTGTATATGATCATCCATCAATTGACAATGAGAAGACTATATCATATTTTTTTAATCTTCTTCTTTCCATTTAATTTTTTAATAAAAGGGGGATAAAAGTTAATTTATATAAATAAAACGGGGATAAGAATTAATTTATATAAATGAAATAAGGTTGAATCAAGACGACCTATTCCGAACCCATCCTATCAACATAGTGACCTTTGATCTTATTCATAGACTCCAAGGTAGTATTTAATTTAGAGTTACATCTGGACATTGCACCCATTCAATTTGGGTTGCATCACTTTGTTGCATTCCCATTTATGTAGAGTCTTTTTGAAATATGTCTTTCTAATTTTTATATATATTTAATTTAATTTTAAAAATATTTTCTTGTGCAACCTTTCAAGCCCATTTTCTTTGTTTTGACTGTTTCTTAGAATACCTTATATTTGTTTAACAAATTCTTAAGGAATCATCTTTAATTGAACATTTATCAAATATGTTTTTGAAATTGAAAAACTATTTTTTATTCTCCCAAATGCAGATTTAAGAAAACCATTTTCTTTAATTCGAGTTAGAAATTGAAATTAAAGTTAAAATTTAATCCATAATTTTTAATTTTTAAAAGATGATATTAAAATTAATAAAATTTCATTAAACCAAACCTTTTTCTCATTATAATTATAAATTAAAAATTTTCAATTTTTTTTTTAATAAGAGATCGAAATGGCTAACTTTTGGGACTGTATCAATGGTGAGGGAGAAGGTTGGACTCTATTCCTTTGAAGAAGCTCAAGAAAATAAGAGGACTGAAAAAATCACCCAACACTTTTAAAAACTGCATTTGATCTTCAAATGTTGCTTTTAACATTCGATAAACTTTACAAAATATGTCATAATCTCGCCTTTTCTCGTAATAATCAAAACAAAATAGCTTAAAATAGTTAATGATACATGCTTACAAAATCACCAACATAAAAATTGGCAGCTGATCTCTCCATCATCAACCTTGAGAAGATTGTATTAAGGGAGATGCAGGGAGATGAAAGAAAAAACGGTTACCGGCATCCGAGCTCAGCTCTTCCGTCTGCATTGATGCTGGTGTTTGTACAAATCTTCTGAAGATCGATGTAGCCGATAATGGTGTCCTCAAACACTGCATCTTCCAGCTGAGCTTGGTCGAAGGTGGAGCCTGATAATACAGTGTTCTTGAACACAGCTCCTTGGAGATTGGCCTTCCCAAAATTCACCCGGTCCAGAACCGCATTCGTGAAGTCTACGCCTGCAAATATTTGGAAGTCAGTTCATGATCCTGCAGAAACTTAATTAGCTTGGGTTTGTTTTCTCGTCTGTAGTCTGAATAGGTATGAATTTATCCAAAATCTAAAAAGATCGATGCAAGAGTGTCATTAATTCAAATTTTAATTTCAGAAAAAAGTTAAAGGCCTAAGCTAAGCGCACATTTGAATTTTTTGAGAATTTATTCTTTAAAAAAAAATGTTTTTCAAAACAAATTTGAGATCATTTTCAAGTGTTTTGAGAAATAATTGAAAATATGAACAATTATTTCTCAGTATATTAGTGCACAGTACCTTCATGAAGAATCAGCGGAGGGTTTTTTTTTTTTTTTTTTCATATTCAAGTTTTCAAATAGGATTTTGTTTTGAAAACTTGAAACAACTGCTTTTTGTTAATAGTTTTCCAACTTAAAAAACACATTTTAGCAAATTTTGAAATAAAAATAACTTTCCAAGAATTTGTTATGAGAATAGGTCGATTTTTTAGAATAAGTTTGAAATGTTTTCAGCTGTTTTTCTAAGAAATCCATTAAAAACACAAAAAATTGGTGAAAACTTTTGTATTGTTCATGATACCTTCGTCGAGAAAAGACCATTAAACTACACAAAATAGATTGAGAAAACAATAATTTATTTCTAATAATTGTCTTTGAAAACATGGTCAAACAAACATTTTTCTTTTTTGGCTTTTATATTCAGACAACTACCAAACAGATATTAATTTTTTGCTTTTTATATTCAGACAAAATATTGAAAAATAAGACTAATCTTATAAAACAAAACTATACTAAAACATCTTCAAGTCTACTAAGACTCATTCCAAGAAGATTATGAAATGAGGACTATGAAATATTCAAGCAAATTAGTCAGAGAAGGCAAAAAATCAACCTACTTACCTTTGAAGCTGGCTCCAACGGCATAAGCCTTTGACATCACTACCTCGGACATGTCTGCACCATCAAACTTAGCTTCTGACATGAGTGCTGCTGCAAGAGACTTCCCCTTGAGGTTGGATTTCTCGTTTGTGTAGTCACAGAAGCGAAGGTCGATTGGCTTGTCATAAACGCCATTTGCTTGACCGATCGTGTTTCCAACAAATGCCCGCTCACAGCGGTTGGGTTCTGTGGACAATGGAGGCAGCCTCTGCAAACATAAGACAACATCATAATATATAGACATCATCATCAGCAGCAGCAGTAACAGAAATAAATTAGTTAGAAAGAACATGGATGACTGAAGAAAAAGAGGAAATGGGGTTCAATGAAGAGTTTTATAGCTGTGAATGAGGGAACTTTCAGGTGGGAATCCGGAAAAATAAAAGAGCAAACACTATAGTGACAAGAAATTCACATTAATGTTATGATAAACGATGACTGTGGAGAGATGGATGTGTTTAACATAGGGTGGTCCAATGTCCCAAGAAGTTGAGAATTTGGTTTTTGCTTCATTTGAGTGATAATGGAACCGAAAAATGAGAGTATGCTCTTAACCTGACTGGCAGCAATGACAGGCGAGGCAGCAGTCACGGCACAAACAGCAAGAATCCCAAAAGCTACATTTTTAAGTTCCTTAAACTGTGATGAGCTTGCCTTTAGTTCGGGACTATCCCAGCTAGCTGCACTCAAGAACAGCAAACATAAATCATTTATCAGCACGATGAACTGGAAATCATACAAATATACCATAATAGAACATCCCGAAAGCAAAATCAGGCAAGCAGAGTAGGGGAAAGGACAGACAGAAAAGATGGACCATTTGGTAGGATAAAAAGAAAAAATGAATCAAAATCTCATAAGGCATGTTGCAGCCCCAATTACTTGTAAGATCCCCAATTTTCCTTTCCCGGTTTCTTGGTAGCCAGACAAGTATTAAGACTAATACACAAAGTGAAACTTGTATATTTCAAAAAGTAATTCATGGATGGGGCTATGAAAATGGAAAATACAAACTGCTAAAAAAAAAAATCACATTCAGTTTATTCTCAAAATATCAAGAGTAACACACCATGTAAAATGCTGAAACTTCAGACTTCTTAAAAGAAATTCCTGAACTTGGATAAATGAGGTTGAGCTACAAAAGTGTAAGATACAAACTACTGAAAAAGAAAATCAACTTGAGGTTTATTCTTAGCGCTGAATTCAGTAACTAGCCCCAGGGTTCTACTTAGCCAACGTTGAAGAGCAACCTGAAACACCTAACCATTATGTTCAACATGACACCGAGCATGTCAACTAATATAGTGCTTACGCTACAAAACCGACCTTGTTGCTACCATTTGACATACTCAATATATGCAACTTGTAATCATATATTCCAAAACAAAAGCACTAAATCAAATGCCAATTATGGTGTAAAAAATTATCAAACATGGATTGAAACCTCATGTCTCAGTTGATTACCTTGTGAACAAGTTCATTTTAACAGTCTGATTTTCCTAGAAATTCTCTTCCAATTTATGCCCTTTTTTTTTTTTTGTATTTTCCCAAAAAAAAATTTCCATGCAACAAACAATTCATTTCAGCAAATACCCAAACCTTCAAATAAGGAAATAAACAGAGTGTTCACACATAAACAAATGATCAAAATGGAAAATTACCCATCATTCATTTCAAGAGTGATTTTCCTAGAAAATTTCTTCCAAATTATGCCCTGTTGTGTATTCTCCTGGAAAACTTTCCCATGCAGCGAACAATTCATATCAGGCAATACCCAAAACTAAGAACACGCATCATGGATAAAACAAAACATCAAAATTGAGAATTACCAGCTATTCATTTCAAGAGTCTATGATTTCCATAGTAAATATCTTCCAAATTAAGCCATTTTTGTGTCTATTTTCCTGGAAAAAATTTCCATGCAGCAAACCAAATACCCACACCTTCAAAAAACAAAGTCACAACCAATTACACATATATCAATCCAATGCTCAAATTTGAAAAACTACCCATTATTCAATTACGAATTTTCTGAAATGGGCATCGATTTTTCTTGATGATTATCCACCACCATTTCAACTCCATTTCAAACCAACCCACAAAAGCAATACTAACAGTAACAATAAAATTGAGTTCGGAATGTGGGTTTTGTACCAGAGCAGCTGATTCGGAATGGTGAGTGCAGTTCTGGAACAGAAAAACGGTGCCGTTTTGGAGAGGAGTGTTGAAGAGACAGCGGAATCGAGAGGGTCGCCATTTTTTCTCTGTGAATTTGTTTCTTTTGTGTGGGCATTTTTCTCAGTTATCCATCCACGGTGATAGTACATCTGTCTGACGTGGCGTAACGCGTAGGACTCTGCTTATTCGGAGTGTTTGGATACATGGCTCCGATAACCCTGACAGAGGATGGAGTTTTATTCCAGTTTATTCCATTTTTGTTAAAATAAAAATCTATTGATAATGTTTTTTAGGTTGAATAGACTTATAATTCCAAAATCAATAGTCCATAGAAGGAAATTATTTTTACGAAACCTCCTTCAAAAAAGGAAATAAGAATGAAACAATTTTCTACTTCTTAAAATTTTTTATTTATTTCTTAAAAATATATATATATATATATAAATAAATAAAAACAACCTCATAAAAGGTAATTAAAAATGATTTTAATTACTTGTAATAACATAATGAAATTTTAATATAATTTTACCAAAAAAGCAACAAAAACTACTCCCCAATAAAAATAATCCATAATTTGGCCTTTTTTCAACGGTCTATTCCACCAAACGTGACATTGTTCAGACCAAGTCCATTTGTCTTATTATTAACATTTTGTCGTCTCTCTCTCTCTACAACTCTCCCTCGTTTATCGCATTCTCTCTCTTAGGGTTTCAACTCCGAAATGGAGAATTCCAGCTTCTTGTCCTACGAAAAGCTCAACGGCATGGCGACGTGGGTCGGCACCAGCGTGGCATCAGCCTTCTTCGCGTCTCTGGAGCGCTGCTCCTGCATCAATCTGTCCACGGCCGACATGGACGACGACAACGACGATGGGGAGGAGGCCAAGGACCGGCCTTTGATGCTCACCAATGAGTCCCCGAAAAGCGACGTCGTCAATCTTCCGGTTTGATCGTCTCGATCGGCGGCAATTGTGACGCGGAAACGCGGGTTTGATCTAGTTTTATGTGGGTGTGTCGAATTTGAACTGGGTTTGATTTGGCACATGGATGTGTTCTTTATCGCAATTATAATGTGAAAAAAAAAGATTGTTCTTGGACGATTGTTTCAGATTTGGTTCAATTGTTATTATAAGGATTTCAATCTGAATTGGGGGGTCTCTGTTTGTTCAAAATTAGGGTTTGTCAATTGGTTATTCGGTACATGGATTTGAATTTCAACTTGCTTTCTCTCTTTCTTCACTATTAGGTTTTGTTTATTGGTAACTGGGGGAAATGAGCTGTTACTGTATGATATTCCAGATGCTTATGGTAGGTTTTTGAATTTGAATTGGGTTTCTCCATCTGTTTAGAATCAGGTTTGTTCATTGGCAAATGGGTATGTTCTTGATTACAACTATAATTGGAAAAAGGGTTGTTATTGCTTGATTTTCGAGACTTTGAATTGATTTTTTAGGGTTTGGATTTTAACTGTTTCAATCTATTTTCCTTCTTTTTTTTCCCATGCCAGTGTTATATATGATGGGCGTTATGATTCATATATGCTGGTTCCACATGTTACCTCACCAATGTGCCTTTTTGCTGCAATTGTAAAGTCTTGTTTGGTTGAACTTTAGCTATTTTTTAAGCTCAACAAGTGATCTTATATCTGGCTAATTTTGTTTAAAGAGCTTATTGCTCAAGGAAAAGTAAACATTTAATATGGAAGCCAAGAAAATGTTGTTTCAAAAAGTTTTTTCATCCAATATTGGCTTTTAAAAATTGTGATTTTGGCTTTGGCTTTCAGGGAAAGCCAAAAACCGAAAAATATACCAAACAAGGTCTAATGGGTGGGTGAAAGGGATGGTATCATGTGATTGCTTTGGGATTATTTGACTTTCAGGGAATTGAATTGAATGGTTAGTGTTTTGTCCTTCATTACTAATGTGTCATATATGGGTAGTGTATTGAATTCTAATGAGAAAATAAAGAATGTAGGGCTTGTTTGGATACACTTTCTTTTTTTTTTTTTTCTTTTTTTTAAATAGACAATAGTAATAATTTTTATCTAAAATTGTAGAATTTTTTATTAAAAAAGTATGGGTCCATCCTTTTTTTTTAAAAAAAAAAAGAAAGTTGTAAAATTTGAGGTAGTAAAAATTTATTGATATTTTAATTTTTCAAACAATTTTTAAAAATTATTACCCTTTTAATATAAGTTTTTATTTTTTTATATAAAAATTATTATCATTTTCTTTTAAAAAATAAAAAACCAAAAAGTGTATCTAAATGAGCACATCCATACTTGTTATGTGATTGTTTGGAGTGGAAACTAAACTTCAGGTTTATTTGATTTCTCTTCTTTAGAACAAAAATACCGTCCAAATAAATTTGAGATGTTTTTAATTGTTTTTGAGTATAGCATTGTGAGCAACAATTGAAAAAATATACAATACTTTAAAAAAATTTGCATTTTACATAAATATATTATAATTTCATGGGTAATGTTGGTACAAGAACCTTTTCAAACCACAAGATCCTAAGGAATTGTTGGGAAGTGTCGACCAGCCTCCATGGATCCAATAGGTTGAGCTTCGTTTTTTTCCTCTACCCAAATGCTCTCATTCGAATATCTCCTTGAATGATCTATCCCGGGTGGTGGTAGAAACAAGTATTAAGTTCGAGAAAAATGATTTCATATTTGAATTCTCAACAAAATTTAATTTCTAAAGATAATTATAAAAATCGTTTTCAAAATTTATTTTTTATAACCTATTTTTGAAAATATTGTCAAACCACCATTTAATGTTCATGTTTGCCATGATGGGGATTCTTTGTTTGTTGGTGCATTGGAAGAAAAAGGAGGTTCCATATATTCCCTTTTTGGGTTAGGAATATGTAATTAGATGTCTCCATGGCGAGCTTTTCTTGTTAGTCTCGTCAATACTCATTCTAAGATTACTCATTTTTCTTTACTATTAGATTTTATTTTATTTTATTTTTTCGGGATTAGTATTGGAAATATATTTTTTGTTTTCTATTTTTAAAAATAGACAATCAATACATTTTCTTTTTTTTTCTCTTTTTAAAACTAGAAAATAGTTAATATATTTTTATTTAAATATATATATATATATACTTACCTTGCATCTTTAAAAATTATTTTAAAATTTGAAATAGCAAGAAAAAATTAATATCACTATTTACTATATAGTACTCTTTGAAATAAAGATTAAATAATTTGAAAATGTATAAGTTTTCAAATAATTTTAATTATATTTGAATTTTTTTTGTATTTTCCATTGAACAACCAAATATGAAAAAATAATTTTTTTTAACATTTTTTTTCTTTCCTTTATACTTTTTTAGAACCAAACATGACATTAAAATTTGATTCGGATTAAAAATTCATTAGTCTAGAGTTAACCCATAGAACCCTATAAATATGTGGTTTTATATAAAATTTTAAGGGAGGAAAAATGTAAACAAGGACTAAAGAGAGAGAGCTAAAATGTGTCTTCGGTAGGTATGCGTTCAAGTAGTTCGTGTAATACTAACTAAACTCTTATGATGAATTCTGAATTATGTTGTGGTAGGCGGTGCCTTGCTATCCTCGTGTGCCATAGTTCCCTTTGTGCATCATGGCCTTATAGTGCACTGCAATCCCCTTACTTCTTATATCATTTTATGAGAGAACAATTGACTCCACCTTTAACTAAAATTTGTTTCACAATCATTTTTTGTATTTTATTCTCTTTGCTATTTTTGAAATCTTCAGATAATAAACTATTTTAGATATCTTCTACCACTGGTTGGGAAACCACAATACCCAAATGCAACATGAAAAATAAAGCTAAATAGAGAAGAAAAAATATATAAGTAGTTCAACATAATTGCATCTATTCATAGGAAAAGGGATATTAAATTTATTAATAAATTTTAGAAATACACACTTCAAACTTTCTCAATCTTTCTCTATCAAAAACCCAATAAACCCTTTGACTATTTCTCTTCACTCGTTGCTTACTTTTTGCCCCTATCTTAAAATCCTATATAGAACCACATATTTATAGAAATCTATGGGCTATCCTTAAACCAATAGTTTCCTAATCATAATCGTACTTAAAAAAGATAATTTATCAAAACAAAAACTCTATAAATATTGACTCTCCTAAAAATAAAAAATAAATCATTAGAGTCAGCCTAACAATATCCACCTTGACTCAAATTCTCTCAATCCTACATAATTAATGAAAATAAACATGTATCAAGTTCAAACCCTCATTGAACTTGACTCGAGAAACTATTCTTGTATTTTTCATAACTTCATTTTTTTTACAATTAGTCTCATCTTTGTGCCAATGACTACTCTTAGTTAAAAACAGAGTCTTAATCATCTTATTTCACTTTTCTACTTTAACAACTTCTTTAACACTAGCAAAAGGCTCATCATGGCTTGGTTCCACCTTCATAGCTCCTAAAGTTGTTTTCCCAATCAAGGTGTATAAATTTTTCATATTTTTCCTTTTCATGGCTATCAAAGCACCTTATTAATATTTATTATAATGTTCTTTGAAAAAAAAACAAAAACCATAGTTCAAAGTGAGCCCCTAGAGAAATTAAACTCATCCTCAACTTAGGAACATGCTTAACATTACTCAATATCTTCACAACATCATCAAACATCTTCACCTTTATGGTATCAATCCCAATGGTTTTTGAGCTTGAATCATTGCTTATTAGGGGGATATTAGTATCACATTCCTTATAGGTATCAAACCACACATATGAAAACAACGTTTAGAATCCAAAATCCAATGATCAACAAAATTTTCTTCAACTATAACAAAAATAACATAGCCTTCCCTTATCAAATTTTTCATTAGCAATACTAGTAAAATTTGAAGTCTCTTGAGATTCAAGATTTTTTTATGATGGTAATAACACTTCATATCCCTTTAGAAGCATCGGGAATGATTATTTCTCCTATCATAATATTTCCCTTGCGATATACTCCTACCATGACGTGATTCAGAATTCATTCTAAGAGTTTGTTGTGCATGAGACGAATTGACTATTTAATATCTTTGGTCTCTCAAAGAGCATATGACACCTCATCAATTGTCAACGTCCTCTTTCTAATTAAAATCATAGTCACCACTATCTCATATTAATTTTGTAGGGATGCATATAAAATAATAACTTTAACCAAAGCTCGTCTTGACATCTTCAACCAAGGCTCTGATAACACTTATCGTACATGTGAAAACTCTAATACCACTTGTTGTGCACGTGGAAGCTTTAATACAAATACATTAATGGAAAAACATAAAATAAAATCCTCCACACATAAAGATACACAAGGTTTTAATATGGTTCGAGTGACTATACCTACATTCATATATAAGAAATAATATTCCACTATATAATAGAAAATATCACAAATGATAGAAACAAATACTATTATTGGGTTTTGAAACATTGCATGTTTTCCTACTCATCATATTTTCACCCTACATCATGAGCCTTCTTGCCCCTCTGTATGTCTTTCTCTCTTTCTCCTTACATTCACACCCTATATCACAAGCCCTTGCTTCATAGGGTATCTCACTCTTCCTCATATCTCTATCTACCATGTATAATCCTCACAAACACATTTCCCTCTCATAACTTTTCCCCTCCTAGCCTAGAATATATAGAGATATTCATAATACATTTCTTTATTCTATAAAAAATCTAATTATAATTACCTATGAAATTATGAAATATTCTACTTAATATTCTTTTTGTAAAAAGAAGCCTATATCAATTAAAAATGGGAGAATTGAGTTTTACACCCATTTGGGCTTGAAAATTGGCCCAAGATCCTCATATTTCTTGTATTTAAGCCCAAAACCTAGTGGATGGGTGAAAATTGAGTTGAAATACGTTAATTTTCAAAATTTCCTGAAATGTCCTTGACTGTCAAAAAGAAAAAGAAAACAACTAACTTCCCACTCTCTCATTCTTTTTTTTTTCTCTCTCTTATCATTCACCTTATCTTTCCTTCTCACATATTAATTGGTGGGACACCTAAATTAATTCTTTACTAGGAAGGTGTTACTATTTCCATCAATTATTCTTCTCCCAAAAACCATGCCTAATAAATTGAATATTGGAAATCAATGGTTAAAAATGATTATTACTACATTTTTAAAGTAAATATTTTTTAAACACCTCATAAAATATTTTTTTTTAACTTATAAAATATATAATAAATATTTTTTAAACACCTTAAAAAATATTATTATTATTTTTTATCCAATATATATATATATATATATCTTTAAGGTTATAGACAATTATTTGAATATTTTCTCTATTTTATGGATAATACATTGATATTGTCTTAATATATTATTTTGTAACATGATCATCTTTTAACTAATGGTAATAATTAATTTTTAATTGAATAATATATTATAACTTAATAATTTGAAAAATATTCAAATACTCTTTTAAATCTAAAATAGATGTGGGCTTGACATGGTTTAAATTATTAAAACATGATATCATTAAGTCAAACAAATGTATCATATTAAGAGATGCGTACGTAATTATATCATAATTTTTTTTTCCTTGTACATGATATCTTTTGTATAAAGTTTTGTACATGAAAAATAACAAAAACTTTTGTTATGTAAAGAAGTATAACAACACATTAAAATCGAAAAGAGAATATAATGGAATACAAATTAAATAAAAATCACCTTAAATAGGGATATAATAGAAAACATGTAAATGCAAGAAAAAACAAGTTTAGATGAAATTTAAAATAAAAAATCAAAGAAAATAAATTAAAAGTAATAATATAAAAACCGTAGAATCTTCAAAACTATAATTACAACAAAAAAAATTATTTTAAATTAACTTGATAATTTAAATTAACGATTTTTTTTAAAAAAAAATTACAAATGTTACAAAGATAATTTTTTTTATCCTTTTTAATTCTATTTAAGTATGATTTTTTTAATCTCCGCTGACATTATGTTTATAAAGGTAAAATAGTAAAAATATATATTTCATTAAGTTTCCTTGTAATAAACACTTTAAATGTAATTCATTTAAATTTTATTTGCTATGTTTTTGAGAATTCAAACTCGGGTTTTATAGTGGTTCGACACTTCCTTACCTACGTCCACTCTCCTCAATCTCCTAACCGAGTGAGGGTTCCACTAACTTGAAACTTCAACCAAGCTTCCAATCTTCTTACGCTTGGATTCTGACTCCAATGGGCTCTTATACAATTTCTTCAAGATTCAAACCTCTTGAAGGCTTTAACACTTCAATTTTTACAAAAATGAATCCCTTAACCTAACTCAAAGATAGTTCAAATACAAAACAAAGCAATGATGACTCACAAGGGTGCACTAAAGGATATGCAAGTGATGATTTAACGCACTAAGAAAGAATTGAGAGCTTTTGGTCAAGAACAGATAGGTAGACAATTGATTGCAAGTGTTATCTCTATCATAAATGAAGTGGAGCTCTCAATTTATAGGTTTTTAAGATCGGGAGCCAAAAACAAAAAAAGGGAGCATCGACCAGTCGAGCTAGGGGTCGACCGGTTCACTAGTCGTTGGAGCATTTAATGCTTTGACAGGTTACCATTGCCTCGACCGGACCTCGACTGGGAAAGGGTGAACCTCAACCGAGAAGAGGAAGCTATTGGATGAGAGAGAGTGTTTTTGGCACTCCTCGACCAGACCTCGACCGGACAAGGGCAATCGGTCAACCAATTCCCCAACCGGTTGAGCCGGTTGGCCAGATTCTCGACCGATTCAGCCTTTTGGCCTCAAAAACCTATATTTTTCAATTCCTTTCTTTTCTAACACTTAGACAAGATCTTTAAGTGAATTAATGTACCAATATTAAAACATTTTGCCTAAGGTACATTTGATAAAACTTGGGTTTTAAAGAAATCGAAGTTTTAAACGATAAACCGAGTTTTCTAAGATGCATGAAACGGTATGAAAATCCTAAGTGCACCCATGCATTTATCTTACATTTGTTTCCTATGATCAAAAGTCTTCCCAAAGTCTCGATCTTGTATCAATTTGGTCATTTGATGAGTTTCCAAATTTATACCTGAGATTCTTTACCATTCAAAACAATTAGTCACTTAACCATGGTTTGTTATCATCAAAACCCGATTAGGAGGACCCTTGGGCTAACAATCTCCCCCTTTGGTAGGGAAAATCTAAATGACATAGTTTGGTAAAAAAATATTCATAATTTTTCCTCATCAGTTATTATATGTTGCTTATATTGTCTTAAGTCATTTGAAACAATGACACTAATGTGCTATCCATTTATATTAATTTGATTTCACAAAAAAAGGTAATACCTAAATATTATGGTTAATTTTCCTTTATATAGGATGTAAATGTAGTAAGAAAAAATATTGTTAAAACTACTTAAATGAAATATGCAATTACAAATTTTGGATGATGAAATTTAAAATTTAAAATTAAAACAATTTTTAGGTGAAGGAATGTGTGGGGAAAAAGTGTTCAATCCTTAGATGATAAGAAAAAAAAAAGTGCAGAATTGATTGAAATCTTGCATAAAAGGTAGCCTTGTACACCCTTGTATAATTAATATATTTGCCTCATACAGTTAGTACATTTGTCTTGTACAGTGAATGTAATACTCTTTTATAGTTAGTGTAACACCCTTATATAATAGTGTAAATTTCATATACAATTTGTAGGTGACAAAGAAAATAAAGAAATGATTCAAAATCAACTAAAATCTTTCACAAATGGTAGTCTTGTACACCCTTGTACACTTAGTACATTTCCCTTGTACAGTCAATGTAACATCATTGTATAATTGTGCAATATATCCCTCTTAAGTTGTGTGTCCACGTAGGTATATTAATCTTATTTCTAATGGTTTAACTGACAAAATGGTGGATGAATTAAGATTAATTTTTTTTTTCTCAAACATTATTACTAAGGAAAGTATCGGAATTTCCATGTGGAAGTTAAATAAATTGCATGACATGAGTTTGCAATTTGTGAGTGGTAAGGAAAATGAAAAAGTGATTCAAAATCGATTAAAATCTTTCATATATGGTAGCCTTGTACACCCTTGTACACTTAGTACATTTTCCTTGTACAATTAGTATAATACCATTGTACAATGGTACAATATATCTCTCCTAAGTAATGTGTTCACGTAGGTGTATTAACCATATTTCTAATGGTTTAACTGAGAAAATGGTGAATGAATTAGGGTTAATTTTTTTTTTTTTCCCAAAACATTATTATTGGGGAAAATATCGGAATTTCCATGTGGGAGTTAAATAAAGTGCATGACATGAGTATGCAATTTGTGGGTGACAAGGAAAATAAAGAAGTGGTTCAAAATAGATTGAAAATTTTTGTAAATAGTAATCTTATACACTGCTTGTACACTTAGTACATTTCCCTTATACAGTTAGTAAATACTCTTGGACACAAATTTCATATCCCCATAGTACATGTATGCTTATATGTGTATTAAACATGATTCTAATAGTTTGATTAAAAAAATGACGAAAAACTTAAATCCAATTTTTTTATGAACATATTACATTTTTGTGAAAAAAAAAATATACAATTGACCAATTCCTTTATTTAATTGTGAACATAATATATTTTAAAAATAAAAAAGAGTAATCAACAAATGAAATTTAATTCTTTTTATTATCTTCATATAAAAAAATAGTATTAAAGAAGGTCTTCAATTTTCATTTTTAAAAATAGTTTCATTTTTTTAATTAAATGTATTTTCAAAAAGAGACAATATAGAAAATAAAAATTATTTTTAAAAATAAAAATATAAAAACTAGAAAAAATATTTTAAAACCAAATTCAAACATAATCTATATAATTTTTAACTACTTGTTTTCATTTAAAATGAGTAAATATATCATTTAACCCTTTTATATGAGAAAAATTCCATATCTGCTATACTATGTATTAATATAATCCATTTCTAAATACGAAAACATTTTAGTTGGATATTTAAAATGAAAATTCTTCATCTATCCTCTTTCTCTTTTTTCCTTTTTTCTTATTTCAATAAATTTTCAATTAATTCAAATCATTAAAAAAATTCCTTAATAAACAAATTTGGAACATTCATATAACTTATTACCAAAAGTCTATGTTCAAAAAATTATTAAAATATGGAAGGAAAAAGATTAAAAAAAAATTAAACTTTTTATTTTATAAAATAAAAAAAATAAACTTTAAAATACTTTTTAGTATAAAAGAAAAAAATAGTAAATATATTTATTTTAAATAGTGTTTTAATCATTAAATTATTTACTTCTAAAATATAAAAAATAATTTTTATTCATTTAAATTAATATTTTTTTCAAAATTATTTTTCAAGATAATTTTTGAATCATTAATATAATTTTTTTATTTATAATTTAAAAATATAAAATAATGCTGATTTTTCAATTATTTTTAAAAGAGTTTAAAAAATAAAATAAAATAAAATAAATGAGAATTTTATGGATGGGGCATCTAAAGAGTGGTGGTATATTTTTGTCTATTCCAACCTTATATCTTTATAATCAATTATGGGTATTTGGATAACCTTTTATTAATTACGAAGTCCAAGTAGGTGTAAAACACAATTCTCCCATTAAAAATTTGAGACACTTCCCAATAAATTCTATGAAAAGATAAAAAAGCCAGGAGATGGATTTGAAGTGTACTTGAGAATGTTTTTATTCTTAGTGCTTTTAATCGAAATGCTTTCTCTATCAACATTGATTTTAATTGAAATGCTTTCTCTATAAACGTATTTGGGAGAATCATTTAATAAGTAATTCTCCAAGAAACATTACAAGCAGTTTTTAAATTTTTAAAAATGCTTTATATTTTTTTTTCCAAACATCTTATTTTTCTCCAAAAATATTTCTTGTGATATAAGTGTTTTCTAAAAGCATTGTATGCTAGTAGTATTTTCTAAAAGCACTATTAAACGGATTCTTATTGGCATCCCATCCATGCACACAACACAATAGTTCAAGCAAAGAGTATTGAGAGCTAAGCCATCATATTGTTCTGCTTAAACACATAATTCTGGACTAGAATTCGGTTGGGTTCATCCTTTGGACTTGGACTCAAAAAATGTGTTGTGCAAATATTGAATTCACTCCTTCCATATTATGCTGGGTTTTTCCTCAATTGCATGAAAAGCCCATCTTGGGTATTATTGCTTGGTATTGGAGGAGTTTTCTGTTGGGTTGATTTTCAAAAAAAAAAATTAATAAGAATTTTTATAAATGCAACCCGGATTGAAAAATCTCATCTATCCCACCTGAGTTTGGGTTGGGATTGTGAAAAATGCATCAATATTTATAGTAAATTCATATTTTTATAATTGTAACATATTTTAACTAATATTTATAAATGCATAATTTTGTAAAATTGATTTTCAGCTAAACAATTAATTAACAATATAATATTTTTTATTATGATAATAGGTTTATATAAACTTCAAAAATAAAACCATTATTTACTCAACCCTAACGACTATTACCGACCAATCCGCCCAACTTATAACCCTAATGATGTGTGTCCAAAAAACGTTAGCCCCCAACTCAGCAGCAGGCCAAGGTTGGATCCAAGCTTTCTGTAGAATTCTTCATGATAGGCATTAATATATACTTAATCCCTGGCATTCAGATGCTGATGACCCGACAATTCACGCTTTAAATATCATAACCAACCTTAATAATTTGTGATTATCAATGTAAACAATGACAAGAAGCATATAAATTTCTGTTTACATTGATTTTCATGTCTGATACTAAGAAGGCAACAATGTTACATGTAGTGTGCGATGCCACATTCATTTCAGCAAGTCACATGCGGTTGTGTTTGGTTTATACACACTAAGTATTATTTTGTGACTCCTTGGATCCCATCGTGAAAGGGGAAGAAGAAGAGGAGGAAGAAGAAGAAAACAAGAAAAACCCGACCCCCACAAATAAAATAATGCGTTAATTATGATTAGGAGGCGAATCCAAGAGACGGGTTGTCTCTTTGTCGGGGATTAGTGCTTGATTATTAGAAGTCAATTATCTTTGATGAGGTTTTGGATGCGGGTTTAAGCCTAAAAACCTTAATGTTTGCCTCTAAGAAATAATCATCTTTTGTTCTCATTGTCCCCTTTGACTTGTTTTCATGTGTTGTAATAGTTTTTTCTTCCACTGTTTGATGGAAAGTAATTTGTCTTTGGCCCAGCACTGAATAGAGACTCAGAGCTGGGTCAAGAATTCTCTCATTTTCCCTAAACTTGATGCCAAAACTTGCCATCAGCCACATCACTATCTACTTCCTGTTGTCCTTCACACAAAGTTTTCATAATGATTCGTTATAATTTCCAAACCCTAAATGGTCAAAAGGCATCGTGGCCGCTGTTCCAGCATCCATTCCCCAGTGGTTGGACTGGATGTGACCAATGTGCCAAACACCTACCTCTTGCCACTTGAATCATTTTGTTCGTATGTATGTATGTATGTATATATGTATGAATGAGTTTCATTATGAGCATCTGTGTGGGGGAAAGAACTACACTAACAATTTCATTTACAGACTAAATTACAGTTACAGATGTGATAGCTGCAAGACATTCTCAAGCTATGAAAAACCTGGAAAATAACTCGATACTGTCCGCAGGGATATATAAAAATTGAGAAATTTTCACCTATGAATTCCTGTTAGAGAAACAAAAGGGATTACCAGGCTAACAGCAGGGTTGGCAAGTTGGGTGCAAGGAGGACGAGACATGACCCTCCGGGGGACGAAGCAGCAAGGATACAACTGGAGATGGGATCCACGGGCAACTCTGAAATATGTAGCTTGGCGCGTAGAGCAGAGAGAATGAGTCCAATCAATGGAAAGTGAAACCATACCGGCCCCTTTACTCAACCCCAGTGTGACATCACCCCACCATCAGGCCGCCCCAGAATGGCAGACAAGTGACTCAATCATTCAGACCGGCCAACATCTCACAAAAGAAGGAGATCCCCACCAATTTTTCCCCGGATAAATTACAACCACCAGCTCTGAAATCTTCTCTTCCATTTCAGAGAACAAAAGAAAGAGGTTCACTACAAGGCCCCACGGCCACCTCCATTATGCAGATATGGATCTCAAATTGGTTCTCTTAACACATGACTCTTTTTTACTTCTGGGCCAGCAGACATGAACTAATCAGGAAAACAAATCAAAGAATTGTAAAATGCAGCTAGGTACCCCATATCCAGATAGGCTAAACCTCAGCCACTTGCTGATTCCAAGCCTCATTACAGTACAACCATGGCACTGTTGCCAACAGGCGTGAATATGGTACACCTGAAATCTGTGAGGGGTCCACTGAAATCCTAAAATTCTCAAACACCATCTACACTTCACATGCCCGCTGAATATTCGAGCTTGAACTTGCCCAAAAATCAACTTTACTCTGTCATCTGATCGAACATCTGATTGAACATATAAATTTTACAGCATCAGATCAGCCATAGGGAGTACTATAGCATGTAAAGTACACAACCAAAGGGATCATCTCTGATTCTCTGACCAACAAGCCTATAGGATTTAGAGAGGTGCCGGTAACCCATAATTGTGGAATGACCTGATTCGTCCATCCCAGCCTGCAGTCACAATGACAAGACCCCATGCATGAGAACTGGATGTGCTCTGGCAAGCTTTCAAAAATTTATGTTCAGATTTATGGATTTTAGATGGAACAGACACCAGGCTTGAAGTAGGAAGTTTTTCCTCTGGCCATGTTGCGGATCCCTTGGGAAAAGATTCTGAGAAGAATTCTTGGCTCAGGGAAAATGAAGCAGGTGAAGGAAAAGGCAGAGTGTTGGGTGAACTCTCATCCAGAGCATGAAATTGCCATCCATTTTCAGGGTTCCCATATTTCATACCACACCATGGTATTGCAACTGATGCATTGGTCAGGAAGTGCTCAAACGCCCTAATGCTTTTTGATTGGGAGAGAGCAGGCTCTCCTTCATTACTGCAGTTCCATACATAGACGTTGGAATCATCACATGCTGAAACTATATGCTTTCCGTCTGAGGTGAAAGATGCAGACATCTGGTTTCCTGCATTACGGAGGCCTGCAAAGAGCGAAAGATATTGAAGTCAAAAACTAAGATTATGCAAATTTAAATTTCTTTCAGAAAAGATCATGTAGCTCCCTTTCTAACATGTCAAATGCCTGCTTAGGTTTCACAGCATGGATTCCACTAAAGAGTATATGTAATATGTATGCAATCAAAAAATGCATTGCAGAAAAAATGCAGCAAACAAAGGAACGACCACATACCCTTGTATTTCCCAATCACATTGGTCCCATGGAGAATTCTGACTTGTGAATCTGCACATGTAACCATTACCGTGCTAGGGTCTTGTGGAGAGAACTGGAGTGAATACCACAACATCAGGGTAAATTGCAAATCTATAATTAAAGGAAACAACAGACTAACGTAAAAAAAAAAAAAACACAAAATGAACCAAATCAATAGAGGATAAGCAATGACTACCTGGAAGCCGGTAATCCTCTTGCAGAGTGATTTCTTTTTACCATGTAAGCACATCTGAGATTCCAGTTGCAAGTGATTATCTGAAATGAACAAAGCCAATTCGAAGGTTATTCTATGAAAAAAAAAAACCGATACATTGAAAGCCCTCAAATTTTGGGCATTTCAAAACCAGAGCTGCTAAAATATTAGTAAACCACAATAACTAAAGTGGGTACAAACTATAATCTGCCTATAAATTAATTCAAATGGAAGGGATTTATTCCAATCCCACAATAAGTCCATAATTCCATCAATGGTTGGTTAAAAAACTCCGAGGTGTGCTGAAAAGAGAAAATTTTCCACCTATATGTACAAAAAAACATTATCTATTATAGATTTCTAGGATATGAAATACATGGTTCAACAGATGTAGTATTTGTATTCGAGAACTACATATTTTGTGTTCCTGTATAAATATAACCCTTAAAGAATGAGAAAGCCGACTCTATCATATTGTACGCATATATTCCAGGACCCATCCAACCGCAATATGATATCTATATTGAATTCATGCGAGTCATAATATCACGCTAAAAAGCCAGCAAGCACAAAGAATTATCCTCAAACCTTTCAATGTCCTAGGACATATATTTTCAAGCAACAGCAGCAATTCATATACAAGGAAAAAGAAGGGAAAAGAATATTTCTGGTGCTTTGCATACCTGATACATTGTAAAAGCGGCAAGTGCCTGTCATAGAGCCAACAATCCCTCCCTGTATGAAAAATAGAAAGATTGTTTATTCAACATTTCTCAGATTTCTAAGGCCACAACCGCATTCCAACAAGATGAAAGAGCAAGAAAATCACCAAACCTGCCCGTCAGGGCGATAGCACACTGCAGTGACCATTTCTCTTATATCAGTCCAATCAACAACTTGGCAACCAGGAATTGCCCAAATCCGAACTTTTCCATCTATTGATCCACTGATGAAGTAATTATCATCCACAGGGTTAAACTGAACGCATGTCACTGCATCACATTGCCATAAAGAAAATTTTCATAAGAAGAATTTCTGAAGAAAAGCAGAGATCCTATCGACCAATCAACCATGATCCATGCCCCAATAACCAAAAAACATGTTAGGAAGAAACACACAAAGAGGCAGGTACCCACCATAATTATTATGTGAAAAAATTTTGAGGCAATGGTCGCATCCCACTCGCCACAGACGGACAGTTTTATCAATTGATGAAGAAAGTAGATACTGCACCAAGACAAAAGATAATGAAATTCCAATTCAATTTTAGCCACATTTCAGGAAAAGCTAATGTTTCCAAAACAAATACTTACATTGTTATTTGACCATGAGAGGTCCAAGATCTCGCTGCTGTGCCCATGGAACTCATGCAATGGTTTCTCCAATATCCTGAAGACTTTTGGTGGGAAAATGACACAAGCTGAGTCTGATGTTTTCCTCAGGCTCCTCAATTTGCTCAGTTTCTCTTTTTCGGCAAAGAGGGGTGTCAATTCAGAAAGATGATTCACTGTGAAGTATATGCACATTGGGTCTATTTCCGGAATGTCATGATCATTTGATCTCTCATCCTCCACCACTTGCCATATCCGAACAATCCCATCTTCACCTGCGCTGGCGAGGTACTTCCCATCCGGGCTGAATTTCATTGACAAGATTGAACCCTCATGGGCCTGAATATCTTGTCCCTTATATAGAGCCGAAAGTTCCTTCATCTGCTTCCTGCATTGACGAACCCTGACTCTCTGTATCCTGGCCCCCGGAATTGGATTGGTGTCATTAGTCGTCAAGTTATGAATTTCTCCATGCCTATCCATGATGCAAGACATGGAACGCAATCTACTCAACCAGCCCTTCTTGACTCTCTTTGCTGCACCCACTGGATTGCTTGCCTCTTCAATTTCCCTTTGAATGACTTGCTGGACCGAGGAAGACAACAATGAATCAGAAATGTTTTGACATTCATTAATTGTCACCAATCGGTCCAAACCCACTTCTCGAAATTCACTCACCTCACTACCCTCCCCCATTTCATCCACATCAAACTCTGCTCCAACATCCAAATTCCCAATTCTACATACAAATTTCTCCTGCAAACCAGACTCATCCTGCTCATTCGACCAACGTGACATGGAGGACCGACTAGAACAAAACTCATCCTCAAAACCCAAGGTTCTCAACACCGCCCCACTACTCTCTCTAACCCTATCAACCCCTCCTCCCAATGAATCACTACATACATCTACAGAATTATCGCATGAAAACCTATCTAAGCTCAACCCCATCCAATTCAAGAACTTGTTACGACGCTCTTTCACGCTTCCTGGGCTCCCAGCCCATACATCATATTGAAAAGCTCTGGAAGCATAATTATTGAAACCAGAGCTAGAATTGGGATTGTCATTGCAATCAGAACTGGAATCTGACAGCGATGCAGCATCCATATCATCATGGGCATCGAAATATTGGTATTGCTCATCCTCATTTTCACTTAAGCTACTCATCATTCTTTGAGTTCAACCCATGAAACCCCACCTCAAGAAACCTGAGTTTTTAAGGCCTGGGCAATGTGCTAAATTCCCTAAAAACAAGGAATACCCAGAAAAAAAAAACACAAACACAAAATCCAAGATCAGTATAACAGCAAAAAAACTTATTAAATCAAGCAACAATTATAATACTCATCAATAACAAATAATAATAAAAAAAACAAAAACAAAAGGATCCAACATGGATCCCAATCCTCACCCAATGAACCTGGTCTTCCACATAATAAATATCCATAATTTAATATTAAAAAAAAAACCAAAACTAAAAAAATTAAATAAAAAAAAAGGAAGAAAAAAAAAAAAAAAAGACACCCACACAAAACCCTGTCATTTCTGCAACAAATTAACGCCCTCACATCACTTACCAGCACAAATAGATCAAAACCCATTACCATTCAAGATCAAATAATTACACTCAATCCAAAAAAAAAAAAAAAACTTTATCCAGCAAAAAAACAAACCGAAAAATGAAAAAAAAAGAATATACGAACAAAGATTGAATTTTTATGTGCTTACATGGGTTTTGGGTTTCTATGGGATTGCTTGGAATGTGTAGAACTCATCCATTGAAGCATCCATGAAGGTTTCGGAGCTAGCTCCTCTCCCCTCTTATATATCCTCTCTCCAGGGGAAAAAAAAATTGCAAATAAAATATTAAGAACTCCAAAAAAATAATATAAAAAATGGGTGAGGGTAAAACAGGAAATACGATAATTTCTTGGACTTCGTGACAGATGGCTCGAGAAACGAGATTTTGAGAGAAGGAGCGGCGCGTACTTGGACGCGCAAATCGGTTGCGGGTGGGATTATCTTTCTTCGGTTCTCCTATTTAACCACTGGGCTAGTGAGTGCAGTTAGTAGTATTCTATACTCTAAACTTTAATTAATTATTGGAATATAATAAATTAAAAAGAATTATATTATTTTAAAAAAATTTAGAAGAGTCTAAAAATAAGGAATTTGAAAAATTAAATTAAATAAATTAATAGACAAAAATACTTAAAATTACAAATTTTCAGATTTTGTTCATAGAACATAAAATTTCATATAATATATATGTTAATTTTTTTAAAAAAAATTATATTACAAATGGGCTTCACAAATTTTCATTAAAAAATTTGATGTCATAATAAATTAATATTCATAAAATCAAAAGTATTTACACCACTCAAGTAGAAGACCTAATTTATTTATTAGAATTATTAATTTTAGTTATTTGAATTTTATTTTTAAATGATTTAATTTAATTTAATTTAGCTACTTTGACTCACTCCATTTTTCATCAAATGGGTTCTACAAATGGTCCAACATGCTTCACTTTGAAACCATTTTTTCAAAGTGGGTGAGCTATTTAAAATGATATAATTTTAGACCAATTTGGTCATCACAAGTCCATTTTGTTATAAATAAATAAAAATTAGTTGATTATTATGTTTTATAAGGTTTAATCATTCCATTTACATGCATTACTCCACTTAACAAGTTGTAATCATTCCATTTTAGGGCACTTTTTTTCTCCCTAAAACACCCCTTAATGAAATTATTATAAAATTGATGAATTTTAGATAATGAAATCATCAAATTGAGAGAATAGGCTGAGTAGCTAGGTAGGTGGTCTTTCCACTATAAGAAGTCAAACCCAAATTGTTGACTTCAATTTCAAATTGGACACATGGAACATTGATTGTTTAAATTAGCTTTTATTTAACTAAATATTTAATATGTTTAATTAAAATATCATTTTTAAATAAATGATCGGTTGTCAACGGTCCTCTAATAAATTTTTGTTTTTCAAAAAAAAAAATTGAAATAGTTTTAAAGATTTTGTTTTGAAAATATGGTAAAATACAAACTAATAATTATTTTTAAAAACTATTTTTTAAAATATTATCAAATCAATGAAAAGGATGGTAAACATATCTTTTCAAAAAATTTAGAATCTAAAACAAAATCTATAGATATCAGTTTCAATAATGATAATGAATGATATTACATCAAATCTATCAATTTTTTATTATCAGATTTTTTTATATAATAAAACATTATGATTATAGGATTAAGAAGATCATGATTAATTTTTTATCGAATCCTAAATGTGAAGGTTTAGAACAATTAAAATCCATATCCCTTCATTAAAAATCAAATAATCTTAATTTGCATGGAGTCCAATGCTAGGAAAAATAAAATAAAATAATCCAAGTATGACCCAATTCAAATTATCATGCCCAAAATCATAAAAATGAAATCATCTCATAAAAAACCACCACAAAAAAAAAAATAGTAGATTGATTGATTTTGAATGTAGACTTGGGATGGATGGGAGGTAGATGAAGTGATCATGACCGTCCGTTGATGGATAGTCAACGGTCGGATTGGACCAGGCAAATGAGGAAAGCTGTTGGGCGTCATGGCCCATCTCTTGTTTGTATTCACTTTCAATGAAGTGGTGGGAGAGTTATCAATGTCACCCATCTTTTATTTACATATTTTTTTTCTTATTTTATATAGCTAGAAAATTACCCTAAATGGGTGGGCATGGGCATTTTTGTCATTACAATTTTAGCCCTACACGTTTTCAAATATGCCCTAAGTGACCCAATCAAGGGGTCAAATTTTTGTCTGACATCTTTATGGGGCATGGGTAGGGCATATCCCCAAATTAGGGATCTCATACCCTCCAATCATTCATTTATTTTCATCTTGATTTGGACGCGTTTTATAAAAATGTTGCATGATTCTCATCATTGATTCATCCTAATTTAGTATTTTATCACATGTGTGTGGAATTTTCATTTATCAAATCAATGATGGTGATTTTTCACGGATACATTCATCTAAATTCAATACATTCCATCTAAATTTATCCAAAATACAAATTGGGTCTACGCTTAAAGTTTGCATTAGGGTTATATTTGTCACATCAATTATAGCGATTTTTTTATCATTTTACTAAAAAATTAATAATTAATCTACTAATATTTTAATCAAAATCAATCAAAAACTCGAGTAGGGGTTAAGCCCTACATTAGGTGATAATTCATTATATCATATCAACGATAGTAATACATTAATTTTTGATCAAAATTGATCAGAAAACTAAATTAAATTAGCGGAAAGGCTTGTGTTTGTGTTACTATAGATTATATTAATAAAATTACGATATAGTCCAATTGGGTGTGAAAATTTTATTAATAAAATAAGTGAGATTAATCAGGTCAACTCAAGTAGGTTTATGTCTTCAACAAAGGCCTATAAACTCAAAAAAAAGGTCTAAAGTTAAAGTCTTAACTTTAGTCTTTGCATGAACCAACAATTAAATATATGTACTCTACTTGATTATATGTCGTTGTTAAAGCCTTACAAAACCCTAAAATGTCAAAAAGGGAAAGCAGCTTTGTTTCCATTTCATCTAACAATTTACAAAATTCTAAATGATGATTTGTTTTCATCTTACTATTACCGACCATATTATTGTATTTTGCAAGTTTTTGGTTACTTTTGAAGTAGGCTTATGTCTTCATAAAGCTTTACAAAAGCCTAAAATATGGTAAAAAGAAAAAGTTTTTCTTGTTTTTATTTGATTAACTATTTGCTTCATTAAATTTAGCAATAATTTTGCTATTATCAACCAATTCAAAGTTTTTTTAAACACTTTTCATGGAGGTTTATTTTTTTATTAAAACTCTACAAAGTCTTATACAACATATTAAAAATGAAAGCTTTCTTATGTTTAGGACAATTACTTCGATGATTTTGACAATAATATAGTAATTCTATGCAATAATAATAATAATAATAATAATAATAATATTATTATTATTATTATTATTATTATAATATAATGTGAGTTGTTGGCTGCTTTTCATCAGCTAGGTTTATCTTTCCTTTAAAGTCCTACAAAACCTAAAAGAAGAAAAAGCAAAAAGTTGTGCTTGATTTCATTTGATTGCCCAATTTACATTAATAAATTATTTGGCAATGGCCCTAGCATTATTGTTTTCATCTTGCTACCATGGGCAGCATTATTATAATTTATCTCTTCAGTCACTTTTCAAGTGTGTTACGTCTTGATTCAAGCCCCCTTAACCCTAAATTGTGCTAAAAGAAAATTTGTTTCCGTTTGTTCAGGTAGTTTACATCAATCAATTCTCCAATAATTTTATATAATTTTTTTGTTTCTATCATGCAATTACCGACATATCATTATGCTTTATAAGTTTTCTGTTATTTTTCCACGGTATAGGTGAGGCTTGTTTAAAAGTATTGAACATATATATATATATATATATATATATATATTATTGCAATTAATAGTTCATCCCATTAAACCAAAAAGAAGAGAATCATCATGTTCTTTCGTTTCGACTAGAAAAATTTGTTGTTTCATGCGTGGAATTATATGCGTTCCCTTCATTACGCAACCTATCTTTCATCTCTCAAATGATTAGTTTTACTATAACACAAATGAAAGCGGTATTAGATATTTTAATCGGACTTTCTCATCACAAGACTTCTATACAAAATAGATAATACAAATCTTTTATATCTGTCAAAAGAATAGTTGGAGGGTTTTAATTTTAACAAAATTATTCACATCTTGCCTTCTCACGAAGCAAATAGAATAGCAAAAATACAAGCTTTGAAGTAGCATATTCCACTCTACTTGCATTTAAAGGTGGAGAAGAGAAAATTCTCAAAGCTTTGCTCTTTTTTTCATGTACACACATCACAAAGAATAAAAAACACACTGGCATCATGTGGCGGTGCTGCATATATTTATTAGTTTGGCACCACCAAAATGGGCAGCTGGACCAACATGCACCTACACACATTGAATTAAACCAATGAAAACCCTTGATTTAATTTAATTTTATCTTCTCTTTTTGCCTTGGACCTGCCATTTTGCAACATGGAGATGAGTTGTGAAACATCCCTAAACTAAAGAGAGCATTACTTGTAAGTGAATATTATTTAATTTATTCATGTGGGTTGCCTACTTATCAAGCAACAAATCATTCTCTGGGAAAGAGACACATTCACCCAAGATTCTAGCCTTCATTATATGATCGATAAAGTTCATGGACTGCATGGGAGCTGGGGTTAGGGTTTGTTCTTATCAAACAGCACCAGATTCTCCTAACAGTTGACTCATATATATATATATATATATATATATATATATATATATATATTGGGTTTCTCTCTTCTTCTTCTTCTTCTTTCTTTTCTTTTTTTTTTTCCTTTTTTGGCATACCCCATAAACCCTATCCCTTCAGAGTGGTGCTTCATCCACAGATTTGATGAAAAGTGAAGGTGGGTTGGTGTAGAGAGGATGAATCTCTCTCTCTCATGAATGGTTCCTTAAATTCCTCCATAACTTGACAGCCAACCTCATTAAAAATAACAGTTGAATGTCATGCAAATGGGAGTATAATATACATGATGAGCTACGACTTAAGCACTCTCTCCATTAATTGATCTCTGGCCGACATAGGATGAAGTCTTTTACTATAATCACTTGATACTATAGTTTAGTCAAGTTGCTAGCATAAACCCTAGATTCAATTCAACATGTGAACTTTATATTCTATGTCGTTTGTTGGTCATGGTGGTAGTACAATATTTTCTTCCAACTCCAATGCATGTAGGGCTGCTCCCATGTATGCATGTTTTTCAACACGTTTTTAGGGTTTCTTCTGAGATGGTGCAAAAGGTGCTTTACGAAGAAGCTAGTGAGAAAGAGGGCCTCTTGGCATGCTGTTTTGTTTGACAAATTTACATTTCATGGAAGCTACATTTGATATCGATATTGATATTGATATTAAATAGTACCATTATTAATTATAGATAGTTATTGATGGTAGTTAGGTTATTGGGAAAATAATTCCGGTAATTGGGAAAATAATGGCTCAACATAATTGTGTATAATTGGAACTAGGTGTCGGGGAAATATGCCTAAGGTTGAGTTGGCTCGAGATTTGATATTGACTCAAGAACTAATTCTGATATTGTGTTTACTTTGGGATTTAGTGTTGACCTAGAAAATATGTCCAAGGTTGTTGGCTCGAAATTTAATATTAGTCGAATCAAATGATGAGGATTAGTTTGACGTCACTTACAACCAATTGATTTTTGGATAAATAACTAATATCTTGATCCTCAAAATTGAATCCAATTAAAAAAAAATTATAGTGTATATCATTGAATGAATGAATGATGAATCCGTTGAAAAACAAGACAAATCATTTGATGAACCACTTACGAATTTTTTTTACTATTTTAATAATTATAATAAAAAATATTTTTATTTTTAGAATTATTCATCATACTAGCTATTACTTAAATCAATTCGAAAAATAAATTAAAATTTTAGATTTTATTTAGTAATTGTTTTTTAAAATAGTTTTTTATTCTCTATAACAAAAAAAAAATGTTTGGAAACTAGAAAAAAAATTATATTCTTACAAATAGAAAAAATGGTGTTTTATCTTTTAATTATTTTCACTTGTTTGCCAAGGATTATTTTTAAAAATAATCATATAAATATAAAGAAAGATTAAAAATAAAATACTATATGTAAAAGTTATTTTTAAAACATGATAGAAAGCATATTAAAAATATTTTGGGTTCCAAAAGTTTGTTTGAGATGTGAAATGTTTTTAACATGCTTTTTATTTTTTTAAACATGTTTTAAAAATAAATCATATATATAGTAATTGATTTTTAATTATTGTTCATATTTTTATAGTTATTTTTTAAAACATTTTCTCATAAAACCATTACAAATAATTAAAAGATATTCTTTGATAACACTATGGCTTGTTTAGTAATTGTTTTCAAAAATAATTTTTCATTATCCGGATTAAAAAGAAAAAAAATATGTTTGTTAATTATAAAATAGAAAATATTTTCTATTATTTAAAACAAAAAATCATTGTACTCTTAAACATCTTTAAACTATTTTCACTTGTTTTCTTAAAGACAGTTTTTAAAAATAATTATGCAAATATTTTGTAATTATTTTTGAAAAATAATTTTCTCTTTTTTAAAAAAAAAAAGAAAATTCATTTAACAGCTAGAAAACATAAATCATTATTCAAGAAATAGAAAACATGATGTTTTAAACTATTTTCACTTGATTTTCTAAAGGCTATTTTAAAAAATAATTATATAAATATAAAAATGATTAAAAATAATATAATATATATAAAAATTATTTTTAAAGCATATTTAAAAGCATAAGTTCTTAAACAAACTTTTGTTTTATAAGATATCAAAAAACTATTTTAAAAAATCATTTTCAAAAATTATTTTCAAAAACATTTATCAAATAGAGTTATTTTTTAGTTCAAAAAATTGTTTTTTTTTTCTTTTAATTATTGAACGCGCTAAATTGCTTTTGAAAGAGTTATCAATCAAGGTGTGAGTGTACTTGAGAACAAATCATGTTTTCATCACGTGATGACGATGATGAATAATATTGATAAACGTGTAGGGAGGGGCCTCATCATCCAAAGTAGTAAGGGTGGATACACCTTGAAAAATGGAGTCCAAAAAGGATATGGTGGTCTCTAGAGTTCTCAAACAAACAAGCAAGTGGGTGGGGCTTTGATGGTTGCATTTCTCTGAGTCGTGTTTAATAGGATGGATACCCTCCACCCACTTTGGTCTTTAAGCATTCCCTTTGGTCCTTTTTTTCCTCCCTCTGTTGATTGATTGCAAATAGGGCAATACTAGAATAAAGACCCAACATTAAACCCTAGCCCTAGCCCTACTCAGACACATGACACATTGAATTGTGGGTTGGGCTAATCAAAGTTGTGGATTTATACTTCATATGATCTAGTGGGTCATCAAGATGAATTGTAGGTCATATTCATTTCATAATTAATATTAATGTAACCCACCTTTGACTTGTCTTACCAAAATTAACATCTTATGTAAATAGATATTCGACTTATCCAAAGCTAATCAATATATATACCCAAGTCCTAATCATATGACCTTTTTTTGAATTTTTAAGTCTATTCAGTCACATCTAATTTCTAAAATAGAAATTTTCTTCTTTTACTTTCATATCATTCTATTACGATAGTATTAGGAGGTGAATTTCCATTCTTTGTCACATGACAAAACCCTAATTGAAGAATGTTTGCAACAACAAGCAACCGTGCTAAAGAAGGAAGAAGAGGAAGATTAAAATGTGGGGTTTAGCATGGAAAATGATATTCTCAGAACCCAAGAAAAGAGGGACTTGTAAGGGCCTAGGGATCTGAGTCCCAGAAGAGAAATCTCTGGTAACAGATATTTCATGGTGGCTGGACCTTGTAATGCCCAAAGAAAAGTACATATTTTTCCCTACAAAACTGTGAATTGGACCACAATTTTTTGTGTGTGTGAGTGGGTGGTACATCTGATACAAATCTGATGGCAGACATAAAATCCAGCACCAGAATCATTGGGACCACCCTCTTTCTTTTTTTGTGTGGCGAGGGCACCATCTGATCTAAAACCCTCCCTCTCAAAACCCTTTTGGCAGCTACTGTGATTATGGTGTTGCCCCTAATTCATGGACCACCCTCCTCAGTTTAGGGCTCTGACCCCATATATAGGGTGGTCCTTCATTTGATCATGATAATCATAAGTTCAGAGGAGAGGGAGGAGTGTTTCATGGACTCACTCACTGTCCCTGCCCTTTTCCCTCTGCCCTCTGCATCTTAGTATTTGTCATCACATCAACTTCACTGTTTTTCTTGCTCCTATCTAGTATACGGCCTTTTGGAGCTTTTCCAATGTGGGTTGGTTGAGGCCTTTGGGTCTTATCTCAATGGTGGGATTTTAGTGAGTTTTGATATTTTTTTAATCAAAGTTTCAAAATATTTTCATAAAACATAATGCATAAATATTCTTAAATTTATAATATTTCCTTTTATTTTTCCCGACAAGGTTCGTTTCAATATTGTCAAAGCACGTGTTTCAGGTGATGTTTTAGATGGTGTTCTAGGCGGTTGGAAAGTGATGTTAGAGATTAGGACTAGGTTTTGGGCTCAAGTGGTGGTGTCGGCATGGGCCGATCGAAGGACCTAGACGAATTCGATATTTGGTAGGCCTAAGCTAAAAATAGAGGTGATTGAACAAGACATCCCTCGTCACACTACAAATTATAGGAAATTTTGACAAGACCAATTTTCAAGATAGCCAAACAACATCTTGAGGGTCATTTTACCTTTTCCCACCACTTTGATCTGAAATCCCACTTTCACAATTCCCTTTTGGGCTACATTTTCAT
The DNA here is from genome assembly GCF_030704535.1 of Vitis vinifera. Taxonomy (NCBI): domain Eukaryota; kingdom Viridiplantae; phylum Streptophyta; class Magnoliopsida; order Vitales; family Vitaceae; genus Vitis; species Vitis vinifera. The sequence continues at coordinate 27,223,720 of NC_081820.1, read as the reverse complement.
TTCCATTTCCCTCGTCTTAAAACAGCAGCCTGATCAAAGTGAGATGCCTGCCTGTGCGCACAATGACTTGAAAAACTCTCATCTGTTTGCTCAAAGAAAACCTGAGAGCCCATCAAGCGAAAGAGCCTGAAGAGACTTTCAGAATGCGTAAGGAAGCTACTTCAAAGTCCAAATAATTCATTGTAAAAGGGGTTATTAGATTTCAAAGAGAAGTTCCTCACACTTACAAAGGACAATTCATCTAACATATTCCCATCGCCTAGGGACCCACACTGAAAAAATGATGTGAGATGATTCAATCTTCTGCTTCAAACCATCATAATCAAGAGATTTAAAGGAAAGCTTATCTTTTAAAAAGATGAGCATTGGAAAATCATGAACATTTCTGATCCATTCCATTACAAAAGAATCCACTCCAATACAATAAATAGGATTAAATTTCTTGGTAAAAGGAGTTGGAGTTCTTGTACAGTTGAGGTTTCATGAACTTTAAGATCAATGGACAAATGAAAGGCACTGAGTGTGGTGAAATCCATCAAAAGAATGAGTGTCTATGCAGCCTGTTTGTTCACAGTTACTCTGGGTTAACTTAGCTGTGGATATCAGTCAAGGGAGGATTAGACAAAGTGTTGAGTTGGGTATTCATTCTCATATCCATTGTAGTCATAATACAATCTTTCTCCCTTTGGTATGTCTCTGCTTGCTATCAGTAAAACCCGACACTCGCCGTTGACTTCAAACCTCACACACTTGACATTCTGCTTCTTCTTACCATCCCTGCATCAAAACACATTGTCTTTATAATCAGATTGATCTAGAAACAATCCCCTTTTCTCCAATATAGTTCCCAAACTCAACAGGAAAATATAAGGCCTGGTTGATCAACTATATGCCTAGACAAATGACACAAGTTTGGGAACTATACATTCTATTATGTTGTTGCAAAGGATATCCAATCTGTGAGTCTTCCTATTTCTCTGTTTACACAAGTACATAGAAATCATATTGGTGTATCATCTAAGAAGATCTACTTAATCTAAAAGCATTTTGTGAATTATTCTTTGACGGGCAGAAAATAAGAGATCTGGCTGAAGGGAGGAAGAGCTTGAGAGAAAGAATGAGCTTACGGCATGTGATTGTTGATTCCATTGATGAAACGGGCAATGTTACCACGCTTGTCAGGACAGATGACAAGGCTTCTTAAAGGCTCATTAGCAGAAATGAGGGTCATCATGCTATCCCCTTCATCGTTTTCTCTGTTCTTCAAGTAATCAACATCTCCAACATACTCTGTTATTATTGTTAGATCTTTTATGAACCTATCTGCCTCAACTGTGAACCTATTGAAATCAAATAATCAGGCCAGGTTAAATATCCCTATTTTTTAAAAAAAAAAAATTATACAAGAAAATCCCATCAATGAAAGAATGAACATTGAGAACTGCACTCACCCTTCTTTAGGATCAAAAACAACCATAAGAGGTGGCCATTCTCCTCTTCCCATCATGCTTTTGCATAAATTTAAGGTTTCAGTGTCTTCTTTAGATAAAACCTGAAATGCAGGTTGTTTGAAGTTTTACTATGACAGAGCCAAAGAGCAGAATACGGATGTGCAAGAAACCCGTTTAGCAGATTATTAATAAGGACAACATTATCAACACTGAAAAATAGGATAACATTTATTTGAGCATTAAACATGATATTCATGGATTTATGCAGAACTTAAATAGGCTAAATTCAGTGAATATATGTCTATAGGCCAAGTGAGCGAACGAGCTAGAAGGGTCTACAGTGTCCTAGAGGTTTCAAATATCCATTAGCCCAGCCAAACTTAGCATCATTGAAAATATTTTCTAACTCTTAACTTTATGCCAACAAGAAATTCACTTGAGCTAGAGTATTTCCTTATAAGGTCACTGACCTGCATTCCTCCATGCTCAAGAACTGCTCGATTTGCAGACTTAGGAGCCATACCAGGGATGTAAGTGAGCTCATTGCTGAACTCTGTCCTGGTAGCTGTTAATGCTGTTGCCAGTGATGCCATTTGTTCCATTCTCCTCAAAGGGTCTTCGGTTGGATTGAAGGGCAGCAGCTTCCTCTTCTTCTTTGACACGACTAAGCTGCTGCTTCTTTTACGTCTCTTTTGGCTATCTAAAGAAAAAAAAAAATTGAAAAACAAAAAACCACAACAAAAAATGAATCAATTCCAATTTGTGAAGGAAGCAAAAGACCGTCTGGAAAAGAATCACCCTTGGAAACATAATGCCCTTTACCATAATTAAGCTTTTGTGTTGATTCTGTAGACCTCTGAATCCGAAAGAAATCAACAATTTTGGTTTGGACCAGAGGAAAATCTGCAATTATAGAAAAGAAAAACGCTAGTGGTCAGACTTAGGAGAGGGAGATTGAGATACAATGATGCAAATGGACATACATAAACATAAAAACATGTAAACTCCATTTGATTGTGGAGAAAATAAAATTTGAAGCCCTAGATCTTATGATGCTTTGTTTTCCAATACCTCTGAGTTCCAAAAGTCGATTAAGATTCAAATTTTCATTTCTTTTCCCTTTTTTCATCTGTAAAATCATAAAATCCAATAGAATGTATAGAAATGCAATAAAACTTTGAAAGTTTCAAAATTGAAACAGTTCCTTCTTTTATGCAGTATTTATGTGGTTCTTTTTTTTTTCTTTTTCTTTTCTTGTACTTTCTTTTCCATTGTTATAAGAATTCAAATTATTTGTTCACTCAATTTTAAGAACCTTTGAACTAACACAATTCCATATTTTGGATTATAATTTTTCAAAAGTATTATTTTCTTCTGATTTGTATTTAAGCTCCAATTCAGTACAAGGAAAAATTTTGTATCATGATATTTCCTCCATTTTCACAGAAACCAAGCAAAAAGCTAACACAATGTTCTTTGAGATCAATACAGCATAACCCATTGTAAAATCCCTATAATAAACCCTGTTAGTGAACAAGTGAGATCAACTTTCTTTTAGAAAGGCAGACATGCAGCAAAGAAATCAATGAAAGAACAAACTAAAAGTAAATATCAAAATGAGAAAAAACAAAAGCATAAAACAAAGGTTTATATTTTCACTTTCTACTATATCCCTCCATTTTCTAACAATCAGATGGTGCATCTTAGCACATCCATATGACTTCTAGCACTAATACAACAAGACCCAGGAATCAACAAACGAATTTGAAACAAGAACTCAACTAATCATCAAAAAAATAATCAACCACTCAATCAACAAAAAGTTGAAAAGGAGAGAAATCAAGAACCCTGGAATATAAACTTGAGCTTCTTGTGATTCGAATTGGTTGGACAGAGCCAGGATCCCTTGGGAACAGAAACAGTGAGAGGTGTAAGGCAAAAGAGGTGAAACCCAAGATAAAATTTGTTGCAAAGAAGAAGCTCAGTGTTGCTATCACTAGATCCACATTCTTCACAGCAGTTGTAATTGATTTGAGATTTTAAGGTGCCCTGCAGTGAGGCCCGTGAAGTGGGTTCCAAAGCTTGGCTCCTTGGCAGTGGCTTAGGGTTCTTGTTGAAGACTTCATAGCTAGGGTTTTTGGAGGTTTCATGCCCCAAGTGCAAAATTATTATATGGGTTTCCTTCTATTTGCAGGTTAATGGAGATGTGAAAACCAAATATTTAATGAGGAGAAAAATAAAAAATTTCATATTCTTCTATTTTGATCTATTTCATCAGTAGACAACAAATCCTCAACATAAATAAAACGTATATAGCATCAAACATAGGGCTTTCATTTCCATTTTTCACATTTTCCTCCATTTTCTCACCAATCAAACTTCCAAGCTACTTTTGAGACTTAAGCAGTAAAACTCCCAAATCAAATATTGAAATTGAAGACAGAAAAAAAGCTCCATCTTGCAGATTTTCCTCCACTATGTGAGGAGTGGAACAGAACGTTGACACACTTTGTGAGATCAGTACAACAAGACCCATAAAAGAATGAAACTGAAACAAACACTCAAATAGTGTAAAGCAGAAGGCCAAAATTTCCATTTCGTTACATTTTATCCATTTTCTCAGCAACCAAACAGATTATTCACATATTTAAGTTCCAGTAAAATCAATGCAATGGAGCCCACAAATCAACTAATGAGCTCAAAATAAATATAGAAGGAAAACCTACATTAAATAAATAAGTGAACAAGCAAATCATACAAAAGCTTCAAAAGAATTATAAAAAGCAGCATAAAAATAGGGTTTAAAATTTCATTCTTCCCCTCTTTATTCCTCCATTTTCTCACCAACCAAACAGACCTTATCCACATTTCTAGATCACTTCCCTAAACTAACACAACAAAAACCAAAACCCTACCAACAAAATCAAACCAAAAAACAACTCAAACACACATTAAACAGAAAGCCAACCAATCAATAAAAAATCGAATAATGCCAAGCAACCATCAACATACACTTGAGCTTCTTCTGACTGGAGCACGAAGGGCAGAACCATGGCCCTTTGGGCACAGAAACGATGATGGGTCTAAGGCAAAATAGATGAAACCCCCGATCGCACTTGTCACACAGGAGCAGCTCGTCGGCGGCGTCACCAGAGCCGCATTCTTCGCAGACGGCATCGCTGTAGTAGTCGTCGATCTGGGACTTTGAGAGGGACTTTAGAGGAGATTGAGATATGGGTTTTGAAGCTTGGGTTCGGCGTCTACGAAGGGTTCTGGTTTGTGAAGAAGCCATTGCTGTAGGGAGAGAGAAAGAGAGAGAGGTGTGAGATTGGGTGTGGAGAGTGGGCGGTCGGTATTTGAGTGTAAGAGCCAACGAAAGAGTTTCGCGCGCTTTTTTTTTTGGTTCGCGGGAAAGGGAATTTGGCGCCATTTCGTTGATTCAGTTGGGAGTGCTGGTCACGTGGAGAGGCACGTGTTTTATATTATATAATAAGAGAAAATTGTATTTATTATTTACAGGCCCAATTTTGAAATTATTAAACATTTAAGTGCTCTTAGGTAATTATATTTGAAAACAATTTTTATTATTTACTATTTTTTTTTTAAAAAAGGAAAACCTATTTAAGAACAAAAAAAAACATAAAACAATTTTAGAAAGTGTTTTCAAAAAATATATTTTAATTATTCTTACTTGTTTTTTAATAATTATTTTTAAAAAATAATTATATAAATAAATAATAATTAAAAATAAAGAATTTTTGTTTATTAAAATTATTTTTAAAATATATTATAAAACATAAAAAACATAATATCAACATTTCATATTTCTAAACAAATTTTTCTTTTACAAAAGATTTTCAGATAACAATTTTTAAGAAGTATATTTCAAAATGTTTTTTGAAAACAATTCCAACTTAAGTGGCCATGCTTGTAGTCTGATTGGACGCCGAGGTGGACAGCACGTGGAGTCTTCGTTCACAAAATTAATGGTACGTTTATGTAATTAAGGGTTGTTTTTTCCTTATCATCCAATTTCTTAATTTTTTTAATCCTCTTACAAAGCAAGAAGCACTGTGACATACTAATTATCAATGCATACTTCATTATAAAAGAAATTTTCTATAAATTTTTAATATTAAGAAGATTTATGACATCATTTACAACAAATAATAGATAATAAGCTCAAAAATAATTTTCCCTTTCAAAGGGTAGAAGGTGGCGGGCCCAGTTACCACCAGAGGCCCAGGCCCAAAAGCCCAAACCACTCACAAAGTCCGCTATATATAACTTGGAAGGTCCACTCTTTCCCTCCATGGATCCCGAAATTCACTTGGTCGCCTCGATCGACTCGCCCGAGTTCACTCTCCTGACTCAGTCCCTAACTCAATCCTCACTCATCGGACTCGACGCCGAGTGGAAGCCCATTCGCACCCAGCAGTCCTCTTTTCCCACCGTGTCCCTCCTCCAACTCGCGTGCCAACTCGGTCCTCGACTCGGTCCCGACTCGGCTAAGTCCCTGGTTTTTCTACTCGACCTCTCGGCGATTTCTCTTTCCTCGATCTACGAGCTGCTGAGAGACGTGTTCGTTTCACCCGATGTTTTGAAATTAGGGTTTCGGTTTAAGCAGGATTTGATTTATTTGTCTTCCACCTTTTGCTCTCAAGGTTGTGATCCCGGATTTGATAGGGTAAGTGTTCTAATTTTCTGTGATTGTGTGTTTGATTGCCGAGAAAATGGAGGAAAAGAAGGAAAGAAAGTTAACGGTTGAATTTTACATTTTTTTGGTGTTTCTCATTGTGTTTTTGGTTGCCGAGAAAATGGAGAAAAAGGAAGACGGAAAAAAAAAGTTTGAATTTTATATGGTTTTATGATCCTCGGTTTGGTTACTGAGAGAGTGAAGAAAGAGAAAAGGAAATGAAAGCTGGAATGTAACAAGGTTTTTGTTTCAAAAGGGCAAAAAAGGAGAAGTTACCTCAACCGAAGGACATGGTTGTATTGTGCTTAGTTGAGTGGAAGATTTATGTTTTTCTGGTGCTTTAGAGAGTGGATGATCAGATATGAAGTTTCTTATACTTTCTCATGTTTTCCCAGCAGCCAAAAAGAGGCTTTTATACTTCTCTACTTTTTACAGGAATTAGTAAATTTATAGAATCTAATGAGTTCGGCTTACTATGATAGTAGAGGAGATGCTTACTATACTATATAGACTGAGGTTTTGGCAATGTGACGGTTTGTGTAAAAGCACATTTATCTGAAAACTACTTGTGAGGGTGGTGGTGTTTGTTGGGAATGATGTGCAAGGATGAAAAATACTATTACAGTGTTTTTCTAATTTTTAATTTAATTTCCAGGACATTGTATACATTCAATGAATATAATCTGTAAGATGCACGGACGTTATGGGAAATTTATTAATTGGTTGGTCCAGTAATTACTGTCATTACTTCAGAAAATGCACGAACATTTTAGATGTAATTCAATCTTTTTCCCCCGATATGATCATTATAGAGCTAAGTTTGTGAAAAATGGTTCATGTGACTAAACCTCAGAACATAGATTGGAAGCTTTGTGGATTTGTAATTGCAATTGAAACTGATGGTTTTATTAGTAGAGAGAATTTGTGGCTAAGTAATTTTTTATTGAATGGTCAATCTTCAGTTATATAACCTATATCGAGAGTATGATGCATGTATTTAATAAAAAATGTTGAATAGGTGGAACCCTTTTTAGATATCACAAGCATATACAATTATCTGCAACATAAGAGCCTGGGAAGAAGGATACCAAAGGAAACCAAGAGCTTGGCTTCTATCTGCAAAGAGTTGTTGGGCATTTCTCTCTCAAAGGTCAGTCTCTTCAGAATGGAATTTCTGTTTATTTGAAGAACGAAATATGCTATATCTCTCTATAGCTCTTTTATGGTACCTGGATGTTATATATTTCAGTATGTGCGGTTACTTTCCAATTTTATAGAACATGGTGTCTATAAAATTAAGTAGACCACATTCTCAGGTTGGTAGTACTAAAATCAAAAGAATGAGGAGATCATTTTTTTTAATAGGCAAATAGGATAAAATGTATTAAAAGGCACTGCTTGTATGCATAGGGTGCACTCCCTTTTCTTGGCGCTCTTTATTACTAGATGCACTGTTTGCTGATGATGATGATGATGATGATGATGATGATGGGAATATTATATTATTGACCTATAAATCAGGGATAAGGCTCCTTATAAATCAAGGATAAGGATAACTAATTAAATCAAATATTTTTAACTTTCCTAACTAATCTTATCTAATACCAGCCAACATGTTTAGATGTATTGTGATGATGATGATGATGATGGGAATATTATATTATTGATTTAGTAACATACAGGGGAAAATATATAGACTAACAATAGTTAACTAAATCCCAACAAAACTGAGATACCAATCCTTAGAAAACATAGAAACAATCCCTATAAATCAGGGATAAGGCTCCTTATAAATCAAGGATAAGGATAACTAATTAAATCAAATATTTTTAACTTTCCTAACTAATCTTATCTAATACCAGCCAACATGTTTAGATGTATTGATGCAAGTATAAACAATGTCAGTAGCTTCTCCTGGGGGTAAGTGTTGGTTTGGTGTTGAGTTGAAGACGTTTGAGATTGGCATAGAGGAGTTCAAAGGAAAGGTGTGTGGGAAGATTTGTGAAAGAGGTCCCAAGTTTTCTTCATGGATCAGATTCGGAGGGAAAGGCTTGCCTTTGTTGCTAAAAGGGGTGGAGTCTTGTTGTGGTCTAAAGGAGAGAGCTCCGTTCTGGAAGTTTTGGTCGAAAGGAGATAAAGACTACAGTTTGGAAATATGTAGTAATAGAGCAGGGAGATTCTTGTTTTGTGTTGTGAGAGATGCGGAGAACAAAATATTCACCTTGGCTTTTCTTGAAGGAAGAGGACTTTGGGGGTTGGAAACTTCTTGCTAGCAAACTAAGAAGTTTAGGAATCTCTCCCCTTCAGGGGAATGGAGCTCTGTTGGAAAATCCCGTGCCATCTCAAGCTTCGCCTAGTGGATTTGAGGAAAAAAGGGTCAACTGGACAGAGACATGACAACTCTTCGGGATTGCTCTACGCCTTGTGATGTTGTTTGGTTAGAAATTGAGAAAGAGGTCCTTGATAGAAATGAGGAGTTGCTAGGCAGGTGTCTCGTGGGTAATTGGGAGGGAGACACTGGCCGCCTCCCTGACCTCGTCTCCTTTGGACTGTGGGCGAAAAACTCTTGGCTTTTGGAAGGGAACCTTTGGCTGTCAGACATGGGAGGAAACCTTTTGCTTATGGAGTTTGAATTTGCAGATGAAGCGGAGGGTGTCTAAATCAGGGGTGAGATGTTTCAAAGGAAGAAGTTTCTGTTTAAAAAGATGGAATCCCTCCGTTGGATGTCTTAAGGGTGGAGGGGGTGTGCGCCTTGTGTGGGTCAGCATTTTGGGCCTTCCTCTACATCTTTGGGGAAGAAATCTCTTCAAGAGGTTTGGGGATTTTTGCGGGAGATTTGTGGCTGTGGATGAAAATACGGTTGAACGCCGAAATCTTCAGTGGGCCAGAGTCCTCGTCAAAATCAGAGAATGGTAGCATCCAAGCTCGCTATAGGTGGTAGCTGGTTTTTCTTGTTTCGCTTTGCAACTGTGGTGGGAAGAAGAGCCCTGCATCTCCACTATGCTTCCCTCTCATGGTTTTGGTGCGAGGAAGCATAGGGATGATGAGGTGGCCCTTGCACGCACTGAGGGAAGCATGGGCACCTTGCCTTCTACTTCGAAAGCCTCTCTGCTGCCAGAAAAGCTACCCCCGCCTGTCTTGGGGAATGATGCCCCTGCCTTGGACAAGACCGAAGCTGTTGAGAGCCTTGCCTAAGCCTGCGAAGGTACCTCTATGGACTTGGGCCCATTCGGGTTTGGCCTGTGCTAAGGCTTTTGGGCCTGGGCTGGAGAAGGCCCTTGTCTCTGCTAAGTTTGGGCCTCCTTTTAAGCCTAACGCCCTTGCCCCCTCCAGCGATTTAGGGCAAGGAAGCCCTAAGTGCCCGTTGTGTCTAAGGAAAAGTGCCTTCGCACCAACTCCTTGCACCGTTGGGACTCCTCGAATGGAAGCGACGACGTCGCCCGTAGCTGAGATTTCTTTCCCCGCCGAAACCCATAGCTCTCAAGATAAGCCATCTTTTCCACCGAACTCTTCAAGAGGGGAATACTCTTCCTCTTCTACTCCTTTCTGGGCTATGGGGACTGAGAGGGAAGGGGGATCCTTCTCCGGTCTTGTGGAATTGTCGCCAAGGGAGGCTGAAGCATCGCTGAATTCTCTGTCCATGATGCTCAAAGATGGATCGACGGTGGTATTGATTGATGCCCCGGGTCTTGTTTTGGAAAATGAGGCATTGGTTTTGGTGGATTGTGATGTGGCAAAGCAGGGGGAGTTGTCGGCAGAACTTCCTTGTGAAGAGGGGTGGTCAGAAGAGGAGTTTTCCAAACTAACCCAGTTTAGCAAAGTCTTAGGAATGCCTGTCGAAGGCCATGAAGTTGAAATTCTGGCCCTGCTAAAGAAACTGAAGTTGAGAACTGGCAGTAGTACCCTTTGCAAGAGACGTAAGAAGAAAAAGTCGTGCTCTACTCTTTTGAAAGAGAGTTAAAAAGATTGGAATGCTCAGTTAGTTATGGGAGGGACATCAAGACTAGCTAAAAGAACCGACCAGAGCTCTTGGGAGTTGATTCCAGTTGATTAATGAGAATTAAAATCCTTTGTTGGAATGTTTGGGGGCTTAATGATATTGAGAAAAGAAAGTTGATCAAGTGTGTGGTGAGGAACCGGAAACCAGATTTAGTTTGCCTAATGGAGACGAAGGTGAAAGAAATGTCAGTGCAAATGGTAAACTGTGTGGGTGTAGGAAGATTTCTTAATTGGGCATCAGTGGATGCTAGGGGTGCGGCAGGAGGCCTTCTTCTATTTTGGGATAATAGAGTCTTGGAAAAGTTGGAGGTGGAAAGTGGAGGGTACTCCATTTCTATTTGTTTCAGATACCGTGCTGATGGTTTTACTTGGATTTTCTCTGGAGTATACGAGTCAGTGATTGGTAGTGAGAAGGAAGATTTTTGGGAGGAGCTAGGAGTCATCCATGGTCTTTGGGAGGACCCTTGGTGCATAGGAAGGGACTTTAACACTGTAAGATTCCCAGAGGAAAGAAGGAATGCCCCAAGACTCACAACTGAAATGAGGAGATTTTTAGAGGTGATAGGGGATTTGGGGCTGAGGGATTTTCCTCTGGCTGGAGGCCCTTTCACTTGGATAGGGGTATTGAATTCTCAGGCTACCTCTAGATTGGATCGCTTCTTTATTTCGGACCAATGGGAGGACCACTTTTCTGCCATTACTCAGTCCGCTTTCCCTCGTCTGGTTTTTTATCACAGCCCTACAGTCCTAGAAGTTAGAGGCTTCTCATCAGGAAAAAACCCCTTCCGTTTTGAAAATATGTGGCTGAAGATTGAAGGTTTCTAAGACTTAGTAAGGAGTTGGTGGAATGGTTATTTTGTTGAAGGCTATAGTAATCACTGCATTGCTAAGAAACTAAAAGCACTCAAGAAGGATTTGAAGAAATGGAACAGGGAGGTGTAGGTAATTTCTTGTACAATAAAGCAGAGGCCTTTTCCCGCCTGCAGAGTTGGGAGGCCAAGGAGAATGAGAACTCTCTTATTCCTGGGGAGGCTGAAGCTAAAAGCCTGGCTCTTGAGGACTACAAGAAGTGGGCCCTTCTGGAAGAAACTTCTTAGAGATAGAAGTCAAGAGAAATCTGGTTAAGAGAAGGTGATAAAAATAGCAAGTACTTCCACAAAATGGCCAATTTTAGGGCAAGGAGGAACTTCCACGAAAGAGTTTGCAGAGCCTACCAGTCCCTCCTCTCAGAATCAAGGATTGAAGGCTAAGTATTAATGGCCTAAACTTTAAGATGCTGGGGGAAGATTCAGCCAACAGCCTAGAGGTGATGTTTTCTGAGGAAGAAATTTTTGCAGCTTTGAGTAGCTGCTGTGGTGATAAAGCCCTAGGCTCGGATAGTTTCACAATGGCCTTTTGGTTGTTTTGTTGGAATGTTGTTAAATCAGATATTTTGGGGCTCTTTAGAGAGTTTTATCTCCATAGGACCTTCTAGAGAAGCTTAAATTCCACGTTCCTTGTGCTCATTCCTAAAAAGAAAGGAGTCGAAGACCTAAGAGATTTCAGGCCAATCAACCTGATAGGGAGTGTGTACAAATTGCTTGCCAAGGTCCTTGGTAATAGGCTGAAATTGGTGATGGGGGGAGGTGATTTCTGATTCGCAGCAAGCTTTCATCCAAGGGAGACAGATTCTAGACGTTGTTCTAATTGTTAGCGAGACTCTTGATTCTAGATTGAAAGACAACATGCCGAGCCTCCTCCTTAAGATGGATATTGAGAAGGCATTTGACCATGTCAATTGGGACTTTCTTATGGTTGTGATGTCCAAGATGGGATTTGGGCATAGATGGATCAATTGGATGAAATGGTGCTGCTCTACAGCTACCTTCTCGATCCTCATCAATGGGAGCCCTTCGGGCTTCTTTCGTAGCTCTAGGGGATTGAGATAGGGCGACCCCCTTTCCCCCTATCTTTTCCTTTTGGCCATGGAAGCTCTTAGCCAACCATTGTCAAGTGCAAGAAATGGTGGCTTTATTTCTGGTTTCAAAGTGGAGGAAGAGGAAGAGAGGGGCTAATTGTGTCCCGTCTCTTGTTTGCCGATGATACTTTGATTTTCTGTGACGTTGATGTAGAACAATTGCAATATCTTAGCTGAACTTTTATGTGGTTTGAGGTGATTTCAAGGTTAAAAGTTAACTTGAGCAAAAGTGAGGTCATCCCAGTGGGTAAAGGCGTTCCTATGGAGACTCTTGCCCCGGTCTTGGGTTGTAAGATTGGGAGTTTACCCACTTCCTACCTGGGTCTCCCCCTTGGGGCCCCTTACAAATCCACTGGGGTGTGGGATGTAGTGGAAGAAAGATTCAGAAAAAGGTTGTCTCTATGGAAAAGACAATATCTCTCCAAAGGTGGCCGACTTACCTTGCTAAAAAGCACCCTCTCTAGCCTTCCAACCTACTTTCTTTCTCTCTTTGTGATTCCCAAGAGAGTGTGTGCAAGGCTCGAAAAGATTCAAAGGGATTTCTTATGGGGCAGAGGCGCCTTAGAGAATAGACCTCACTTGGTGAGTTGGAAGATTATTTGTGCTGCTAAAAAGGATGGAAGCCTGGGCATCCGCAGCCTAGCTGCCTTTAATAAGGCCTTACTTGGGAAGTGGTTGTAGAGATTTGCTAATGAGAATGATCCCCTATGGAAGCAAATTATCACTGGAAAGTACGACCTTCAAGAGGGGGGTGGTGCTCTAAAGGTGTAAGAGACCGTTATGGTGTGGGGGTTTGGAAGGCCATCAGAAATGGTTGGGAGAATATTAGAACTCACTCCCGCTTCATCGTAGGGGATGGTACTAGAGTGAAATTTTGGAAGGACTTATGGTGTGAAAATCAATCTCTGGAAGATGCTTTCCCAAACTTGTTTAATTTAGCAGTCAACAAAGAAGGATGGGTTGTTGAGGCTTGGGAGGAGGATGGAATTGGGGGCAGCTGGGAGCTACGTTTTAATAAACACCTAAATGATTGGGAGGTGGGGGAAGTAGAAGGCTTGTTAAGTAAGCTTAATCGTTTGACCATTAGAAGACGAGTTGATGACTTGCTTTGGTGGAAAGAGAACAAGAATGGGACTTTCTCAGTCAAGTCTTTTTATGACTCGTTCTCAAGGGGCACTAGACCTCCTTTCCCGGCTAGAGTTATCTGGACGCCTTGGGTTCCAATTAGGGCTAGCTTCTTTGGTTGGGAGGCGGCTTGGAGCAGGCTACTCACCATTGATCGCCTAAAGAAAAGTGGTTGGAACATCCCCAACAAGTGCTATCTATGCAAAAATGAAGAGGAAACCACATATCACCTTCTTTTGTTTTGTGAGAAGGCTAGAATGTTATGGCTTCTGATCTTCTCCCTTTTTGGGGTGCAATGGGTGACGCACTCCTCTGCTAGGAGGAACCTCTTGAGATGGCATGGTTCTTTTATGGGTAAGAAAAGGGAGAAAGCTTGGAAAGCTGCCTCCCTCTGCTTATTGTGGACCATTTGGAAAGAAAGGAATAGGAGGGCCTTCGACGATGTTGAGAGGAATGACCAAAAAATTAAATCTATTTTTTTGTACACTTTTGTGAATTGGGTTAGGGTGTATATAGAGGAACACACTTTCTCTTTGATTGATTTTGTAGATTGGTTAGCTACTAAGTAAGGGACAAGCTTGTTGCCTTGTTGTTTTTTGTTCCTTGGTATACTCCGTGTATACTCTTTAGCCTCTTTGGCTTTTAATGAATTTTTCCTTTACCTATCAAAAAAAATACCAGCCAACATGTTTACATGGTTGACTTCAACACTCCCCCTCAAGTTGGCTAGTGGATATCATCCATTCCCAACTTGCCAACAATAGTCTGAAAGACTGAGCCGCTTAAGCCTTTGGTTAGTGCATCAACACTTTGACTATTGGTAGGTACAAGCGGCATGCAAATCAATCCACTGTCTAGTTTCTCTTTTATGAAATATCTATAAACTTCAATGTGTTTGGTCCGATCATGTTGTACATGATTGTGTGCAATGTTGATTGCTAACTTTTTATCACAATAAAGTTTCATAGGTCTTCTCCACAAAACCTTTAGATATTCTAAGATGACTTTTAGCCACAGAAGTTCACAAACTCCTAATGCCATTGCCTTGAATTCAGCCTTTGCACTTGACCTTACAATTACATTCTACATTTTGCTTTTTCATGTTACAAGGTTTCCACCAAGAAAAGTACAATATCCCAATGTTAATCTTTTGTCATCAATAGATCCTACATAGTTTGCATCCATGTAGCCATCTAGTGTCAGCTTTTCTCCTTTCTTGAATAATATTCCTCTTCCCAAAGTTTCCTTGTGATATTGTAAAATCCGATGTGCTACTTGGAGATGGACCGTTTTTGGGATTATGCATAAATTGGCTCATCACTCCTACTGCATAAACTATGTTTGGTCTTGTATGTGAAAGATAAATCAATCTACCAACTAGCCTTTGATAGGGCTCTCTATCCATCACCATGTCTTCAACTCCTTCACAAAGCTTTTGATTTTGCTCAATAGGAGTTTTCACTAGTTTACACCCAAGTTTCCCTATCTTAGTTAGCAAATACAACACATACTTTTGTTATTGATAATAAATAAATAAATAAATAAAATACAACACATACTTTTGTTGAGATATAAAAATCCAATGTCGAGTGTGAGCAACTTCAATGCCAAGAAAGTGTTTCAACCTACCAAGTTCCTTAATTTCAAATTCTTGATCTAGACATTTTCTCAAAGCTTCTCTACCTTCCAAGTCATCTTTAACTATATCATCTGCATAAATTAACAAGGCAATTACTCCCCCTAAGGCTGAATGTTTAATAAAAAGTGTGTGATCACCTTGACTTTGCTTTTATCCCATAGCTTTCATTACTTTGGCAAATCTACTAAATCAAGTTATGGGGGATTGTTTCAACCCATAAAGTGCCTTCATCAATTTATACACCTTGTTACTTTTTGACTCAAAACCTGTAGGAACTTTCATGTAGATTTCTTCATCAAGATCACCATGTAAGAAGGGGTTCTTAACATCATATTGTTGCATATCCTACTCATGGTTGGTAGTTAGAGACAAAATCCTAACATCCTACTAGTTTTTTTCTTTAGGTAGCTCAACGAATTTCCATGTTTTTTTCTTTTTTTTCAAGAGCCTCAATCTCAACTCTTATATATTTTTTCCACTCTTTATGACCCAATGCTTTAGAAATAGTTTTTGGGATGGTTATAGTGTTTGGATGAGTAAGGAAGCTTTTATGACTGTCAAATAACTTCTCATAAGACACAAAGTGAGATAGTGGGTATAAAGGATGTTGGGTACACTTTCTCACACCCTTCCTAATAGCAATAGGAAGATCATAATCATCCAAAGGCTTGGGAACAAAGACATCACCTTCATAAGCTTCAAAGCAAAAACATTACCTTAATACCATTACCTCTATCATTAGCACCAAGGTTTAGTTCTAATTCTAGGACCTGCATAGATTGAATAGTGGATTCTCTCCTCCTTTAATAGACTTGTAGTGGGCAAGTGGCACTGTGAATATGTTTATCCTTTCCCATGGGACTTTGGGTTGATTGGATCTATTTTATTGTAAGATGGTGGCTCATTTGGTGACAATGGTGGTGGAGACAAAGATGATGATGAAAATGAGGAGAGTGAAAGATCAAGCAAAAACAAATCTTTATCTTTATCTTCCATGAATGATGTCTCCCCCTAAAGATAAGGTTTGGCAAAATAAATTTCATGTTCAACAAATGTTACATCAACGAAGACAAGGAATTTTTTTATTGGAAGATGATAACATTTATATCCTTTTTGCGTAGATGAATACCCGACAAAGATGCACTTAAGAACTCTTGGATAAAGTTTACCCCTATGATGGTAATGAATATGAACGAATGACACAACCAAATATTCTAAGGGTGAGATGGTTTGTGGTTTTGAAATCAAGAAAGAATTTTGAAAAAAGTTGCATAGGAGTTTTGTGATAAAGGACTTGAGAAAGTAATTTGTTTATAAGATGAGCAACGGTTTAAACAGCTTCTCCCCAATAATTTTTTGGAAGAGAAAGGCGAGTAATTGCTAGAAGATGACCATTCTTCCTTTATGCCACTTTGTTTTTTTTGTAGTGTGTCAACATATGAAGACTTGTGAATTATTCCTTTTTCTTAAAAGAATGGAGATAAGGTTTGACTAAAATACTCCCTAGCATTATTTGATCGAATCCTCTTTAGTTCTACCCTGAATTGATTTTTAATTGTGTAAAAGAATGTTTGGAAGGTAGAGTGAACATCATATATATATATTTTTTTTCACAAAAAAACTCTTGACACATGAGTACAATTATCAATAAACAAAACAAACCAACAGGGCCTAGAAACATTTGGAACTATCAAAGATCCCCAAACATCACTTGAATAAGAGCAAAAGAGATGACATTCTTTTATTATTTATTAGAAAAGAAGTACGTTTGTGTTTTGCAAGTTCATAGACATCACAATGAAATATTCCCATGTCAATCCCTTTAAACAAATATGGAAATATAATTTTAAGAACACTAAACAATGGATGACCAAGACAAAGATGATGCAACCAAAGTTTGTTTTTATTTGAAAGAGATGACTCATAAAAGAATGAAAAAGGAAAATTATTACTAGTGCTATTTTGCTCATCGGATACTTCAAGATGGTAGGGTCCATTCTTCTCTCTAGCAGGTCTAATCATCTTCCCCATGCCTTGGTCCTGAAATTCACAATGTGTAGAAGAAAATGCTACAATACAATTGAAATCCTTTGTCAATTTATGAATTGAGACAAGATTTATGGACAATTTAGGCACATGCAAAACATTCTTTAAAACAAATTTTGAATTGATAACAATACTTCACTAGCAAGATATGGTACTTTGATTACAATTGCTAGTCAGTGAGATATTGTTATCAATACTATTCTCATTTACTGATAAAAAAAATTAAAAAAAAAAACATATTCTGTAGATATCTTTTTATTACTAGGACAAGGGCTGTAAGTGACAAAATCATGGGAAGACTTAGTCATATGATATGTGGTCCCAGAATCAACTACCCAAGATCTTGTTGTGGGTAGATCCAAGACGCTAAGAGTAAGGGATTGAGATATATTACTTGAAAAAGCCAAGGAACAAGTACTTGAACCAGTTGATTTCTCTAAAGTTCCCAGAATTTTTTTTAGCTTTTCAATCTCTTCTATGTTAAACTCAACTTGGTCCTTAAAAGAGTTTGTTTTTCTTCTTGGTTGCATTGTGGTTACACGTGACTGTCCTTGTCCCATTGTTGGTCCATTCTTTACTGCCTGGTTTATGCTATTTGTTTGGGCATGCTGAAAGTTTGTGGTCTTATCATGAAGTTTCCAACATTTTTCCCGGATGTGCTGTGGTTTTTTGCAATACTTACACACCACTGGATCTTTGTTTCCAGCCTTTGATATCTCCAGCCACTTACTTTCATTTGTCATTCCACTAGAATAAGTGCTTGGTTAGTGATCTACTCCACTACTTGCATTAGCACCCCTTACCACCATAGCAAAACTTTCCACTGGTTGAGCTTTTAATATGACCCCTCTCCTACTTTCCTCTCCTTGGATTATTCCAATAGTTTTATTCAATGATGGAAGGACTTCTTTTCTAAGAACTTGGACTCTAACAGCAACAAATTCAGCATTTAATCCAGTAAGGAAAGTATAAGTTCTGCCTTTCTCCATAAATCTCTTTAGAATGGTAGTATCTTCACTACATTTCATCTCAAAATATTGATAAAAATCCAATTCTTGCCACAAGTTCTGTAAGATATTGCAGTATTCAGTAACAGAGCAATTACCCTGTTTAGTAGTTGAGATTCTAGTCTTGATATCATAGATTTGGGCAGCATCATGAACCTTTAATCAAGTCTGTTTACACATGTCCCAAATATCCTTTGCTATCTCCAAGAACATGCAATTATCACTCACTTAATGCATCATGGAATTCCATAGCCATGACATAACCATAGAATCAGCTTCGTCCCAAGAGTCAAACTTTGGATCCCCTAGCTTCAAACCCTTTTTAAAGGAATGACTCAATTTGCCCTTCCCTTTCAAAAAGGTTCAAACAAATTGAGACCACTTCAAGTAGTTTTTTTCCATTTAACCAATAGTTTGGTTGAATATTCTGCAAATCTCCGGGTAGAACTGTGCTAGGCATCTTTGTCTCTTGAATCTCAAATTTGTTTTGGATAAAAAAGTAAATTGAAGACCTCATTTCCATCGGACATGATGACGTTGTGAAGGAAAAGAGGAAAAAAGCTTATGGGTAATGAAGGTCGAAGAAATAAAGAGAGTTTTTTGGGTAAATTGATATGGCAAACAGGAGAGTTTCTGGGCTAAAAAAACAGACTTTGCAATTGGCAATGAAGGCTGAAATAAAAAGCTAATATATTGCTTCAAGATACTTTGTTTTGGATATAAAAAAAAAAAAAAAAGAGGAACATTTGTGTTAGATAGTGTACAATTATTTCAGTTATTTACTTTTCCTTTTCTTTCCTTATTGTATTGTGGGTCCCACTAACATGTATATATATACCCAAGTCCAATGTGTATTATTAACAGTTTTTAATAACAAAAATTAGGGATTCTCCCTTTTCTCTCTTTTCACATAGTATCAGAGCGTAGGAAGAAAAAAAAAACCTAATTATTTCTGGTTTATTTATGAATCAATTCTAGGAAACCTCTCAGTGACTGTGTTTCATTCCGGTCACCTTTTCCATCTCTTAAAACTTTCCGGTCAACCGTATTGCCGTCAGAAAACCCTCACTGCCGGCGACTTTTCCGACGAAATCCTTTTCCGACACCGACCATACCATTAGGTGCGCAAGGAGGAGATCTTCAAGTTTTGTCAAAGCACCGAAGGTAGAATCTCAGTCATGCATCGGCCACGCGCGTTTCTTCTCTGGCGGCCTAAACCTCACGCGCCGGCGCGTGAGGGCGCGTGGAGCACTTTTTGGCAACGCACTTCCACCTCTAGCCTCGCCTGACGCCGTCTAACCACTCTCAATCTGTGCTTGTGCCATTCGAGCCCTGCAAGTGCATTTTTTTGGGGGTTTTTTTGTCTCTGTCGGCCCTCTAAACAGCCTTTCCGGCGACCTTCGGTGACTTCCTCTCCACCTCAAGCCCTGCAGTAGTGCCACATTTGTTTTTCTTTACTATTTGGTCTCTCACAGTCGCGGATCCTCGGTTTTTCTTCTTTCAACCGCGATCTGAAGCCGTATTAGGGCTCTCTTCGATTCAAACATATTTCGTTTTCCAGATAATTAGATATGACTACTAAAAGTTCCATTTTTTCCTCTGTTATATCTGGATCTCCTATGATTACTTCGGAAAAATTGGTTAGCAGTGAAAATTATTTGTCCTGGTCTACCTCTATGGAGCTTTGGTTTATGGGTCAAGATTATGAGGATCATCTTGTTACGCAGGAGGCGGATATCCCTGAGGTTGACAGAGTACAATAAAGGAAGATAGATGCACAGTTATGTAGTATGTTATGGCTATCAGGTGATCCTAAGATTCTGCTTCATCTTTGGGCCTAAAACACATGCTTTAAATTTTGGAATAAGGCGAAAGGGCTATACACGAATAATATCCAACGTCTTTATAAGGTGGCTTCTTCTATTGTCAATGTCAGACAACAAGACATGGATTTATCTACTTATATTGGCCAAATTGCCTCTTTTAAGGAGGAATTCTTGACCGTGATGCCTCTTACTACTGATGTTGGGGATCAACGAACACAGATCAACAAGTTCTTCATGGTTCTTACGCTTATTGGCCTCCGTCTAGATTTTGAAACCGTCCGTAATCAGATTCTTGGCGGTTCATCCGTTCCATCCTTGGATGATGTGTTTGCTTGCCTCCTTCGTATCTCCTCCACTCAGACTTTGTCATCTGATAACACTTCAAATTCTTCTATGTTAGTTTCTCAAACTAACTCTCGAGGAGGACGCAGTGGTAACCAAGGTAGAGGCCAACGTCTTCATTGCACCTATTGTAATAAGCTTGGCCACACTCGTGATCGGTGTTATCAGTCACATGGGCGGCCTCCCCGCACTGCCCACATGGCCCAGTCATTTGATCCTCAGCCACCTCAGCCTCCGAGCTCCTCCGCATCTCAGGGTATTTCCCTTACTGACAGTGAGTATGATGACTATCTTCGCTATCAGGCCACCAAGTCAGCTTCTGTTGCCCAGACTAGTAATGCTTCTGCTTGTTTTACCCACACATCTTCTCTTAGACCTTGGATTCTAGATTCTGGCACTTCTGATCACATATCTGGTAATAAGGATTTTTTCTCTTCTATTACTACTACATCTGCCTTACCTACTGTTACCTTAGCTAATGGTTCTCAAACTGTGGTCAAAGGCATTGGTTTGGCACATCCTCTCCCTTCTCTACCTCTCACTTCTGTCCTTTATACTCCAAGTGTTCCTTTAATCTTATCTCCATCAGCAAAATCACTTGTACTCTTAACTGCTCTATTACTTTTTCTGATAAATTTGTGACCTTGCAGGACTGGAGTACAGGGAAGACGATTGGCATAGGACATGAGTCTCAAGGCCTCTATCACCTCACCTCGCCTTCAACTCCTGCAGTTTGCATTTCCACTGATGCTCTCCTCCTCATCCACAGTCGCCTGGGCCACCCTAGTCTATCCAAGTTCCAAAAAATGGTCCCTCGTTTTTCATCTTTGTCGTCGCTTGCGTGTGAGTCCTGTCAGCTTGGGAAACATACTTCTATCTCGTTCCCAAAGCTTTTGAATTATCGGGCAAAGTCTCCTTTTGAACTTGTCTACACTGATGTTTGGGGTCTTTGTCGAACTGCGTCTACTTTAGGATTTCAGTATTTTATCACTTTCACTGATGATTATTCTTGATGTACTTGGTTATTTTTAATGAAAAATCAAGTTGAGTTATTCTCTATTTTCCAGAAATTTTATGCTGAAATCCAAACCCAGTTCAATATTTCTATTCGTGTGTTTTTTTTTTTTTTTGATAAGTGCGCACAAATATATTAAAAAAGGCAAAAAGCCACAAGGCATACAGGACGTATACACAGTAGCCAAACCAACAACCACCACTCACCACCCCTTAAGGCGCGGCGAGCCATTCCAAAAAACCTATAAGCGAAGAGGACTCTTCTCCCATATACACCCTAGCCCAACTCCACAAGTTACAAACAAAAGAATTCTTTAGCTTCTGAATAGCTAGAGAGCCCCCCCTAAAAGCTAATCTATTTCTCTCCTTCCAAACCGTCCAAAAAATACACAACGGAATGGAAGTCCAAATCCTTTTCCTCTTTCTCCCCACAAAAGGGCCCCTCCAACTGACTAACATATCTTTGACTCTCTCTGGGAACACCCAATTAGCCCCAAACAAGGCCAAGACAATCTCCCAGAGAGCCCTTACAACTATACAGTGTAAAAGTATATGATTTACATTTTCCTCTTCACAACCACATAAGAAACACCTGTTAGGAAACTGCCATCCCCTTCTTTGAAGCTTGTCTAAGGTGAGAACTTTCTCCCAAGACGCCTCCCAAGCGAAAAAGGCAACTTTGGTTGGAACCTTATCCACCCAAATGCCCTTTTTCGGGAAGCTAATGACATTAGACCCTGCCAAAAGCTTGTAGGCATCTCTAATCCGAAAGAGGCCGTGATTCTCTCCTTTCCAAATCACTGCATCCTCTTCAAGAGAAGTCCTCAAATCCCTCAACACCTGCATCAACTCTCCAAAAGCGTCCAACTCCCAATCATTAAGGTTTCTGGAGAGTCTTATATTCCAACCTCCTTGGCCGAGGCTAGAATCCCACATCTCATTTACCGAGGCGTTCCTTTGGACTGCCAATTCAAACAACTGGGGAAAGGTTTGAGCCAGCACCTCATTACCGCACCAATGGTCAGTCCAGAAACACACCTTAGTCCCCTTTCCCACTTTGAAAACAATATTATCCCAACACCAAGACGACTCCTTCAAGATATCCCTCCAAACCCCCACCCCAAACGTTCCGCGGGCCTCCTTAGTTCTCCAACCAAAACCCAACCGACCATACTTCACCTCAACCACCTTTCTCCAGAAAAAATCTTCCTCAATGGCGAACCGCCAAATCCATTTCCCCAACAGAGCCTTATTCAAAAGATCAGTTTTACGAATACCTAGGCCCCCATTCTCCTTTTGGGAACACACCACCGCCCAATTGATAAGATGAATCTTTCTTTCCAAACTTCCCCCTCCCCAAAGAAAATCCCTTTGAAGCTTTTCAAGCCTTTTAACAATCAGCTTCGGCATGCGAAAAAGAGACAATTGGTAGATCGGCATGCTGGCCAAAGTGCTTTTGATGAGGGTAATCCTCCCACCCTTTGACAAATATTGTCTTTTCCATAGAGCAAGCCTTCTTCTCATTCTTGCTTCAACCCCATCCCACATAGCCATGGCCTTGTGCTTGGCTCCCAAAGGCAGCCCCAAATAAACCGAAGGGAGGGTCCCCACTTTACACCCTATCTCCACCGCCAACATCTCAATGTCTTCCACCTCTCCAACCGGGATTACTTCACTTTTAGCAAGATTTATTCTAAGACCAGAGGCTGCCTCAAACCATACCAAAATCCAACTTAGGTAAGTAATGTGATCTTGCCTTGCTTCACAAAAGATAATCGTATCATCAGCAAACAGTAAATGGGATACATTTATCTCCATTCCCCCTCTCCTTTGGATTCTACAACCTGAAGTGAAGCCCCCATTAACAGCCCTTCTCAACATAGTGCTTAGAACTTCCATGCCCAACACAAAAAGGTAGGGGGAGAGTGGATCCCCTTGGCGTAACCCCCTAGAGTTGGAGAAGTAACCAGCCGGCACCCCATTAACCAGAATAGAGAAGCTTGCCGTTGAAATACACCACCAAATCCATTTCAACCACCGGTCCCCAAAGCCCATCTTCCGCATGACCTTCATGAGAAAGTTCCAATCAATACTATCATAGGTTTTTTCAATATCCAGTTTACATATCACCCCTTTCTCCTTGCGTTTAAGCCAATAGTCAATTACCTCATTGGCTATGAGTGAAGCATCTAAAATCTGTCTTCCCTTCACAAAGGCATTTTGGTCCGGCGAAACCACCTTGTCTAGCACCTTCTTAATTCTGTTGGACAGCACTTTGGCCAAGAGCTTATAAACACCCCGAAGCAAGCTGATTGGTCTGAAATCCCCCAAATCCTCAGCCCCCCCTTTCTTAGGAATGAGGACAAGAAAGGTAGAGTTAAGGCTCTTGGCAAACGACTTGTCTTCATAAAACTCCTTGAATACGTCCACAATTTCCTCTTTCACGAACTCCCAACAAAACTGCCAAAAGGCCACTGTGAACCCATCCGGGCCTGGGGCCTTATCACCATTCATTCCCATCAGAGCCAAGTGAATCTCTGCCTCAGTAAATGGCTGCTCCAATCCTTCAGCTTCAGCATGGTTTAAGCTTTTGAGCTGCAGCCCTTCTATATCAGGTTTCCATGATTGGTCATCTGACAACAAACATTGAAAGGCATTCACAACCCCCTCTCTCACCTCCCTCTCCTCCTCCAACCACCTCCCATTGATTTTAATCTTATCCATGGAGTTATTTCTTCTATGAGCATTAGCCATCCGGTGAAAGAAACCCGTATTCTTATCACCTTCCCTCAGCCACAAGTCCCTAGAAGATTGTCTCCAATGCATTTCTTCCAAAAGGACCCAATTTTTGAAGGCCTCCTTAGCCTCAGTTTTCAACTCTGTCTCCCTTTCAGTTAGGCTCCTGTCACTCTCCACCCTATCCCAAAATTCTACCTGTTGCAAGGCTAGATTTTTATTGACTTCCACCCTACCAAACACTTCCCTGTTCCAAGATGACTACCCTCTGGTAAATCTACAGTTGTTTGTCGTTGGGTTTACACAGTTAAGGTTAGCCCTGATGGTCAGGTTGATCGCCTTAAGGCCTGCTTAGTTGTTAAAGACTATACTTAGGTTTATGGTTCTAATTATGGTGACACTTTTTCTCTTGTTGCCAAGATAGCTTCTGTTTGTCTATTGCTCTCCATGGCTGCTATGCATTCTTGGCCTCTTTATCAGTTAGATATTAAAAATGCTTTTCTTCATGGAGATCTTGCTGAGAAAGTTTATATGGAGCAACCACCTGGTTTTGTTGCTCATGGGGAGTCTGGTTTAGTGTGCAGGTTACGTTGTTTTCTATATGACTTGAAACAATCTCCTCGAGTATGGTTTAGTCGTTTTAGTTCTGTTGTTCAGGAGTTTGGCATGTTTCGCAGTACAGCAGACCATTTCGTTTTCTATCATCATAACTCTTCGGGGCAGTGTATTTATCTGGTAGTTTATGTGGACGACATCATCATTACAGGTAGTGATCAGAATGGTATTCAGAAACTAAAGCAAGACTTTTTCACCCACTTTCAAACTAAAGACTTGGGGAAACTTAAGCATTTCTTAGGGATTGAGATAGCTCAATCCAGTTCCGGTGTGATTCTTTCCCAAAGGAAGTATGCTTTAGACATCTTGGAAGAAACCGGTATGTTAGACTGTAAACCGGTAGACACTCCTATGGATCCAAATGTCAAACTTATACCAGGACAGGGGGAGCCTTTAGGAGATCCTGGGAGATATCGACGACTTGTAGGTAAACTGAACTACTCACCATTACTCGTCCAGACATTTCTTTTCCTGTAAATGTTGTTAGTCAATTCCTATAGTCACCATGTGATAGCCATTGGGATGTTGTAATCCGCATTCTTCGATATATCAAAAGCACACCAGGCCAAGGTGTGTTGTACGAGAACAGAGGTCATACCCAGGTTGTTGGTTACACAGATGCAAATTAGGGCTGGCTCACCCATAGATAGGTTTTTATTGGAGGCAACTTAATATCCTGGAAGAGTAAGAAATAAGCTGTAGTGATCAGATCTAGTGCTGAAGCCGAGTATCAAGCTATGGCTCTGGCAACATGTGAACTCATATGCCTGAAACATCTTCTTCGGGAGTTGAGATTTGGAAAGGATGAACAAATGAAGCTCATCTGTGACAACCAAGCCGTTTTGCATATTGCATCCAATCTAGTCTTCCATAAAAGGACCAAACACATTGAAGTTGATTGTCACTTCATTAGAGAGAAGATCGCATCAGGATGTGTGGCGACTAGTTTTGTCAATTCAAATGATCAACTAGCAAATATTTTTACTAAATCTCTCAAATGTCCTAGAATTAAATACATTTATAACAAGCTTGGTGCATATAACATATATGCTCTAGCTTGAGGGGGAGTGTTAGATAGTGTACAGTTATTTACTTTTCCTTTTCTTTCCTTATTGTATTGTGGGTCCCACTAACATGTATATATATACCCAAGTCCAATGTGTATTATTAATAGTTTTTAATAACAAAAATTAGGGATTCTCCCTTTTCTCTCTTTTCACAATTTGGTATTGCAGCAATTTCAATAAACGAGACAGCAACTGCTTAGAAAAAAAAAAATTTCATTGATGAAGGCTGAAAAGAAAATATCCCAAGGAGCCAAATTCAGCTCTAGCACCATGTGAAAAGGTGGGAATATTATATTATTGATTTAGCATGTACAGGAGAAAATATATAGGCTCTAGCACCATGGGAACATTTAACCAAATCCCATTAAAACTGGGATACCAATCCTTAGAAAACAATCCCCTATAAATCAGGGATAAGGCTAGCTAATTAATCAAGCCCTTGAGGCCTAGCTCAAGTGGTAAAGGGATGGGGAGGGTTTGTGGGAGGTTCCAGCTTCAAGTCCTTACGGGGGCAAAAATTTACCTATCAAAAAAAAAAAAAAAAATTCTAACTAATTAAATCAAATATTTACAACTTTCCTAACTAATCCTATCTGAAGAATTTCTGAACTCCTTTATTGATATTAATCGGTACACACCATACACATATATATACACAAATGACTGAATAAGAAAAAATCAATCTAGCTTAATTCTCTCCTAAAATTAGGAAACTAAATCATAAGGAAATATCCTAAATGATCTCTCCTTTTTTATTCCTAAATTAAAGTCCTAACTTTGGCATTATTTCAACACTCCCCCTCAAGCTGGAGAATATATATCATATAATCCCAGCTTGCAAGTTAAGTCTTCGAAGTTAGGCCTAGGTAAAGCCTTGGTGAGGATGTCTGCGGTTTGGTGTTTGGTAGGAACATAGTTTAATTTGACCGTCTCACTAGTCACCTTCTCTGTGATAAAGTGTCTGTCAATCTCAACATGCTTGGTCCTGTCATGATGCACGGGGTTCTTTGCTATGCTTATAGCTGCCTGATTATCACACATCATCAGAATTGGAGATGAACTCGTTTGTCCCAGTTCACTAAGAACCCTTTTTATCCAAATCCCTTCACAGATTCCCTGTGCAAGAGCTCTGTACTCAGCTTCTGCACTACTTCTGGCTACAACTGATTGCTTCTTACTCCTCCAGGTAACAAGATTTCCCCAGACAAAAGAACAATATCCGGAAGTGGACCGCCTGTCAATGATGTTTCCTGCCCAATCCGCATCTGAGTATACTTCAGTGTCACGGTTCTCTGTCTTTCTGAAGAATAGGCCTTTCCCTGGTGTCATTTTTAAATATCTAAGAATCCTGTAGACTGCTTCCATGTGTTCCTCAGTGGGGCTGTGCATGAATTGACTTACAGCACTCACTGCAAAGCCAATATCTGGTCGAGTGTGTGAGAGATAAATCAAGCGCCCGACAAGCCGCTGATATCTCCCCCTGTCTACCGGTGTACTTTCTTTCTCGATACCAAGTTTCTTCTGACTATCCATAGGAGTATCAATTGGTTTGCATCCAAGCATACCGGTCTCCTTAAGAAGATCGAGTATGTATTTTCTTTGAGAGACTACGATTCCCTTCCTTGATCTAGCCACTTCCATACCAAGGAAATATTTCAAATTTCCAAGGTCTTTAACTTCAAACTCTTCTGACAAATACTTCTTCAAATTCTGTAACTCCCCCATATCATTTCCAGATAGAATAATATCATCGACATAGACTATCAATATGGCCAATTTCCCGGCATGAGACTTCTTGAAAAATAGAGTATGATCAGCCTGACCTTGTTTGTAGCCCAGCTTCAGGACTGCTTTTGTGAATCTATCAAACCAGGCTCGAGGAGATTGTTTAAGGTCGTACAATGATTTTTGGAGTTTGCAAACCTGATTCTTTGCCATACTTTCTTCGAAACCAGGTGGTATTTCCATGTAGACTTCCTCTTCTAGGTCCCCATTTAGAAACGCATTTTTTATGTCCAGTTGTTGCAAGCACCAATCTTGATTGACAGCTAATGAGAGAAGGATCCTGATAGTGTTCAGTTTTGCAACAGGAGCAAAAGTCTCCTGATAGTCTATCCCATAGGATTGTGTAAACCCTCTAGCTACCAAACGAGCCTTGAATCTTTCGACTGATCCATCTGCTTTGTATTTTATGGTGAAAATCCACTTGCACCCCACAGGCCTCTTCCCAGCCGGCAAATCTGTGATAGTCCACGTCCCATTCTTCTCAAGTGCATCAATCTCATCTTGTACTGCCTTCTTCCATTCTGAAATTTTTAATGCCTCTTGTATTGTGTTGGGAACCTGAGTATCATCAAGAGAAGTAGCAAATGCTTTGTAAGATGGTGATAACCCTTCATACGTAACATAATTCCCAATTGGATGATCTGTACATCTCCTAACACCCTTCCTCAATGCAATTGGCAAAGTAGAATCATCAATGCTGGGAATTAACACCTCTCCAGCCCTATCCTCACCTATGTTCTCTTCAGGAAGACTTGAATTGGAGTCAATATATTGGCCACATGTTGACTGTGATCCGTGCTCTAATTCCTGTCTTTTCCTCCTCCTGATGTAAACTTGTAAGTTCTCATTAGCAAGTTGTGGGGCTATAGGTTGAATAGGCATGGGAGACTGGATGGTCACGGGAGAAGGAACATTTGTGTGCTGGGCTGGCTG
Organism: Vitis vinifera; assembly: GCF_030704535.1. NCBI lineage: Eukaryota > Viridiplantae > Streptophyta > Magnoliopsida > Vitales > Vitaceae > Vitis > Vitis vinifera. The sequence goes on along the minus strand of NC_081820.1, from coordinate 27,195,482 downwards.
AACTGATGGCGGCATGGGTGTGGACAACTCAGTGGGCGCGAATTGAGAAGGATTTGGTGACTCTGAGTGAAAAGAAGGTACACCCTCAAGAAAAGACTCCCAAACTTGATGTTCATTCATGCTCTCCCCCTGAACATGAGATTTGGGATAGAAGAAGACATGTTCAAAGAAAGAGACGTCCATGGTGGTGTAAAATCTTTTGTTGGTTGGAGAATAGCATTTGTACCCTTTTTGGGTTGGAGAATACCCTAGAAAAATGCACTTATTTGCTCGAGGAGCAAATTTGCTACGATTTTGAGGATACACATGAACGAATGTCGTACAACCAAATACTTTGAGTGGTAAATCAGAAGAGGCGGCATGGGTGTGAGGAAACTGTTTTAAGAAAAGTTGACGTGGGGATTGAAAGGTAAGCACTCTGGATGGCATACGGTTAATCAAATAGGTAGCTGTGAGAATAGCTTCCCCCCAGAAATAGTTTGGAACATTAGAGGAAAACATAAGGCACCGGGCAACCTCCAAGAGATGTCTATTCTTGCGTTCGGCCACCCCATTTTGTTGTGGGGTGTCAACGCAAGAACTTATGTGGATAATGCCATGATTTTGAAGATAAGTACTGAGACTACTAGTAAAGTATTCCTTTGCATTATCTGACTTGAGGACTTGTATTTTGGAATTGAATTGATTTTGAACCATAAGATTGAAGGTTTGAAAAATGTGCCCGACCTCTGACTTTTCTTTCATAAGGAAAACCCATGTTACCCGAGTATGATCATCAACGAATGTCACAAACCATCGAGTGCCAGAAATATTTTTTATCCGGGAGGGACCCCACACATCATTATGTACTAGAGAGAAAACAGTCGAAGGTTTGTATGGGATTTGAGGATATACTGTTCGAGTATGCTTTGCAAACTGACAAATTTCACAGTGATAAGATGCTGGATTTTTATTGATAAATAATCTGGGAAACAATTTTGCAAGGTAAACAAAGCTAGGATGACCAAGGCGATAGTGTAACATTATAATCTCACTATCTTTATTGACCTTAGAATTTGACACAGAATTGAAAGACTCTGACATACTCTGAGACTGTACGCAACTTGCTTGAGAGACTTGGTTTGAGAATTGGCCACATGAAAGGAGGTAGAGCCCGGAACACAGTTTAGCACTGCCAATCATCTTCCCCGATTTCAAGTCCTAAAAAACACACAAGTTTGGATAGAATTTAGTAACACATTGGAGATCATGAGCCAATTTGCTAATGGACAAAAGATTACAATCCAAGTTTGGAACATGGAGAACAGAGTCAAGATATAAGTCTTTAGTAAGTTTTATAGAACCTGTCCCGGCAATTTTTGACTTTGAACCATCAGCAATATGGACGGATGAATGACCATTACTTGGCTTGTAATTTTGAAGAATGGCAGCATCTCCTGTCATGTGATCAGAAGCACCTGTGTCTACTATCCACGGCCTCATTCCTCCTCGATTAGCAGTGAAGGCTACACCGGTAGTACTGCCACTGCCAACTTGGCTTAATAATTTCTGTAGCATCTCCATCTGCTCTTTGTTGAATGGACTCGGCTCGGGAACAGATGTGCTCTCAGAGTTGGCAGCCACGTGTGCTCTGCCATCTCTGTCAAACCGTGGCTTTGGTTTCCAATCAGCAGGTTTGCCATGAAGCTTCCAGCAAGTCTCCTTATAATGGCCTAGTTTCTTACAATAATCACACCAAGGCCTATCCCGTTTCTGACGATCTCCACCACTACTATTAAATGACCGAGCAGCAAGGGCAGAGGCATCCAATGTTGGGGCAGGTTGCTCTTTTGATCCCATTATCACTTTCTTTCTACTTTCTTCACGCCTAACCTCTGAAAAAGCCTCCCTGAGACTTGGCAGGGGTTTAATGCCCATGATTCGGCCTCTAACATCATCCAATTCCCTGTTTAGTCCTAGGAAGAACTTGAACAGTCTCTTTTGTTCCACAATTTGCCTGTATGTTGCTGCATCATCCGAACATTTCCATGAGTGAGTCTCAAATAAGTCAAGTTGCTGCCAATACCTTGTGAGTGTGTTGTAATACTGAGTAACTGACTGCTCTCCTTGGCGGAAGTCATGTAGAGCTGATTCAACCTGAAACAGTTCTGAAGTATTTTCAGAACTTGAGTAAGTTTCTTTGGCTGCATCCCATATGTCCTTTGCAGTCCCAAACAGCAAGAAATTTTCGCCTATGTCATTGTTCATGGAATTGATAAGCCATGACATGATCATGCTGTTTTCAATCTTCCACTTCCTGAAACCCGGTTCTGTAGTTTCTGGCATGACTGCTTCTCCAGTGAGGTACTCATCCTTTCCTTTACCGCAAATGAACAGCAACACAGATTGTGACCACTGTAAATAGTTATGGCCATTTAATTTGTGTCCTGTGATGAGAATAGGAGAGGAATCATTGCCACCAAGGTTTGGAATTTCAGATCTGCCCCCTGATTCTGGTGACGTGACGCTGGATACTTGTGATGATGCCATTCCGTATTTTGTCATGGACCGGAAAAGTAGAAGAACACTTTTCAAGGCACGTGCAGGGACTGGAGTTGAGAAAAAATAGCCGGAGGACGCCAAAAAATCTGATCAGAGGACCCGCGGAAGTAAAAGAACCCCAAAAGAGGCACGTGCAGGGCTCGGATTGCACAAACAAGTAGGAAGGGTGGCTGGTCGGCGTCAGGCGAGTCTGGAGGAGGAAGCGCGTCGTCGGAAAGTGGCTCACGCGCCCTCACGCGCCGGCGCGTGAGATGCAGTCGCCGACCGGAAAAACGCGCGTGGGCGGCGCGTGGATGGGTTTCTGGTTCCGATGCTTTGGGACAAATTGGAGATCTCCTCCAGGCGCTCCTTGCGGTGTAGAAAAAAATCGTCGCCGGAAAGTTCGCCGGAAAAGTTCACCGGAAAAGTTGCCGGCGGTGAGTGTTTTCTGACGACGATTCGACTGTCCGGAAAGCGTTTTCTCCCTTGGCTCTGATAACAGGGACTGATGATCGGAATGAGAGAGAGAGAGAGAGAGAGATGATCGGATTGAGATATGGCCAGAGAGATTTGGCCGGAATGAGTGATGGCCTGAATAAGAGGTGGCCAGAAGGGATTAGGGTTTCAGAAAACTGGCTCTGATACCATGAAGAATTTCTGAACTCCTTTATTGATATTAATCGGTACACACCATACACATATATATACACAAATGACTGAATAAGAAAAAATCAATCTAGCTTAATTCTCTCCTAAAATTAGGAAACTAAATCATAAGGAAATATCCTAAATGATCTCTCCTTTTTTATTCCTAAATTAAAGTCCTAACTTTGGCATTATTTCAACACTATCTAACCCCAGCCAGCATATTTACCCAGTTGACTTCATCAAATAATAATAATAATAAAATGTATTAAAGGCGCCTGATGAAAAGGGATTGATACCCTATTATACAAGAGGTATACAAAGCGCACTAAAATTTCTTAGAGATCATTTACACATCAATGACTGGACCTGGTGACTCTGTCAGGTTTTTCCTTAGGAAGGGAGCTACCCAATATCTGTAGAAATGCTTAAAGCATTTCAATATCTTCAGTCAAGCACTCGTGTTCAGGCATCTTCAGAATATTGTTATTTTAACTGTTTGTAATGATAGTATATGATATGTAACTATAGAGATGCCTAAGTATATTAGGTTTCTTAGAGTCATGTTGGTGGAATTCTCATTCATAGACATAGCTTTGGCACATATCCAAATTACTTGAGGAGATATTGGTTCACTGGAATCATTTGTATTTGGCATTAGATGACCATTTTTATTTGCTTGGCATGTATAAAAAATTGTTTAGAGATATGAAGGCTGGGTTCTGCTTATTCTCATGGAATTAAAATTGTAATCTGTATATTAATTGCTATAATAAATATTTGATGCAATTTAACTTTTTTTAGGAACTTCAATGTAGTGATTGGTCACACCGTCCACTTACAGAAGAGCAGAAAACATATGCAGCTACAGATGCACACTGCTTGCTTGAAATATTCAACATCTTCCACTTCAAAGTTGCTGAAAAAGGTTTGTGTGTGTGATATTCTAAATTTGCAGAACTGTTGAGATTTGTCTTGTAGATTTTATCTGGGAGTTTTGTCTTGCTAATGTGTTAGGGAGCTTAGGTTAGGGACTAAAGAGTTTAGTTTTTAGATAACCTTATGCTTGTTATTGTTATGTCTTTGAAGATTCTCATCATGTGCATACAACTAACTGTAAATTGTCTTCCTTATGATTTCTACAATGATTACAACTATGAACGGCACTAAGGATATGTGCCATTTGGAAGCAGATCTGTAATCTTAGTAGGGTGTCACTGCACATCCCAAAATTTTGGATGGTTCAAGGGGTTCATGTAATCTTAGACGATCCTCCAAAGGTGAGTGCTTTCTGATTTGTTCGTCTTGGGAACAGAAACTACACAATTTTGAGAGTGCATATGTGCATTCACATGATTTTGATTGGAAATCCTAGAAAGATCACTAAGCTGAATTCTAATGAATAGTTTGAGAAACTAATTTTCATTTATGCATATGGATACTGCTGGTTCCTGGTTTTAAGCTCTACTCGTAACTCAATCCACAATTTTCCACAATTTCCTTTTTGCACTGCCCCTCGTCAGTCTCACACTTTTTTATCCAAAGAATTACCAATGGTCCAACATCCTTTTTTCTCTATACTTGTTGTCACTGCATTTATGGTGCATGAACATATTCAGCCTAAGTGTAGTTGTGGAACAAAAAACATAGAAGATCCCCATTATACGAAGCATGTTTCACTGTGAAATCCAGAGAGGTCCTTTTGATCATTTGTTCTATATAACTTACACATTCGAGTCTTGATATTGTAAACAGCTTGATTATGAATTTCTTCAACTGTCTATTGCAGGAAATTCTTTTTGTAGTGCCACTGAACAGCGTTTCTCAAATGTGGATTGCGGGTTGAAACAGATTCTTGAGAATCCTGATATTTGTCATAAACTTCTGAGGAGCAAGTTTTTTGATGCTGTAGATATAGTTCGAGCTACTACATCTGAATTTCCTCAGAGAAAAGCTACTTTAGAGGAAGTTGTTTCATGGTCATCATGCAGAAATACCATCCCTATGGATGATTCCCTCTTTAGCATTGTTAGGAAATATGGTGAAAGAATTTTGTTGAAGGAATCTGACAGAAAGCCTAAAACCAAGAAGAAAGGGAAAAAACAATCTTCAGCAGTTTGCAAAGAGAAGCAAATAGAAATTTTTGATGAGTGGTGTAGCCCCCCACCATGGGATTTGACCTTGGGGGGAGATGGATGCCCTAAGTTTCTATGTGATGTGATGGTATGTTTCGATTTATATTTTGTGTATGAGCTACTTTCATTCCAGGGTTTAGGTTTTCACACAGCATGTTCTCATAGTTGTAATGGCTCAGAATAAAACACTTTCTTTGTAATGACCTGCTCCCAACCGTGTAGATATTGTCTGCTTTGGACCCAAAGGGGCCCTCACGGCTTTAAGACGCGTTTTAAAGCCATGAGGGCCCCTTTGGGTCCAAAGCGGACAATATCTACACGGTTGAGAGCGGGTCGTTACATTCTTCCTTCCCTTCTCTATGTTCATTTAAGTTTTCATTTAAATGTCACCTAGAATTTAAATAGTCATGATCAGATTATAAGAATGGTGCTAATTGAACATTTACTCAGGTGGAAGGCTTAGCAAAGCATTTACGATGTGTTGGGATAGATGCTGCAATACCATATTCAAAAAAACCTGAATCTAGGTTTTCCTCTCACTGTAGTTTCAATTATTTTTTAATATATTTAACAATGGAACTAGTTTTAACATCATGTTTGATATTTATTTTCTATGTAAAATATAATCTTTAACCCCTTTATTTATTATTCATTCTTTTTAGGGAGTTAATTGATCAAGCACGGAAAGAGAATAGGGTGCTCTTGACGCGAGATTCCAAGCTACTGAGACATGAGTATTTGATAAAAAATCAAATATATAGGGTGAAGAATCTTCTCAAAAATGAACAGCTACTTGAGGTATACATGCAGTTGTTTGCCAAAGAGGGAAATTAAAAAGTGTGCATATTCTATGAAAAGAAACTTTAGAATTTTTTTTTTTTTTTTAACGATTGAAAGTTATTTGTTTGGAATTATGTGACTATGCAAATGATAGATAAATGAAAAGTGAGAAAAGGTAGGTTTTTCATCCAATTCAATGACTTGAAATCTAAGCATCCAATTTTGGAATTTGTTTTGGTGCTCTTCTGATGACAGTAAAGTATTGAAGCGGTACTTTACAATCTTGCTCAAGTATTGGTGGCTTAGTTTAAATTGTTTAAATAGATTCTTTGTTCTTATCTGTTGAACTACCAATTTTCCTAAAAGTATAATCTTATAAGATTTGGGCCCACAATATACATCATGCACTTTAACACCCTCTCTCATGTGTAGCCTCCATTTTAGGCTTCCATATGGGCCTAATAAATTAGGTAAATAAACATGCAGTGACGAGGTTCCAATGCTTGACCTTCCACCAAACAAGGCTTTGATTCTATATTGAACTACCAATTTTCCCGAAAGCTTAAACTTGTAGGATTTGGACCACAATTTATATCATGCAGTCTAACATCATCCAATATGTCAGTTTACACTTAGAAAATGTTACACTGCTGAACTACAGCATCCTAGGACCTCATAGAAGATCACTATAGAGTGTGGTCATTGTTGACATGAGAATTCTTACCACTATGTCTGTTATAGATTGTATTTACTGTTTTGCTATATACTAATAAGGAATTGGGTTTGTCAATCATCTGATACATTGGTGTAGCAATGCCTGAATTTTAATTATTGTTGTAGGTAATCGAAACATTCCAATTGAAAATTTGCGAGGATCAGCTAATGTCAAGGTGCACCAAATGCAATGGGAGGTTTATCCAAAAGCCGCTAACAGCAGAAGAGGCTAGTGAAGCTGCAAAAGGTTTCCAAGTAATTCCCAACTGCTTGTTTGACTCAAATCTAGAATTTTGGCAGTGCATGGACTGCAACCAACTTTACTGGGAGGTAATGTTTGTCAATTCCTTTAAGCCTTACTGAACTATTCAAACTATCCATCAGGGATCTGGGTGTTAAATAAATTGATTAAACTGACCTGATAATGTACTTTTCTCTTACTGAGCCCCTGTTTCATAAGGGCTACATATTGTGCCACATGTTTGGTGAGCTTTCGTCATCACATTGTCAAACAATGTTCAAATATTTATGGTACATAACAAGAACCAATTGGTATGACAGCCTATGAGCTGGAAGAAAGGCCCAGTGGGCTTGAAGATGATTCCTAACTTGGCCACCTTGTTCATAAGAAAATAGACAGAAGAAAGGAGTTCAAGTGAGGTCATGATTTGGTGGTGTTGGATACAAGTGGGTGGCAGCTGAAGGCACTGTGAAAGATTGCCACTATACCATTTGTAGGTTCCCCTAGAGAACTACTGACTGTTAGTCATGCTGACATGCAGCAGCATGCTATTAATAGAGCTAATGCAAATAGGTACATGGGAATCAATCTACATCAAGTAAGAATTAATGCCAGTTTCCAGCAGGATTCTCAGTTCTCCAGCCTCTTTGCTTTTTCCTTTCTAGAACTACTGCCCCTATCCCATCATTCACTTCAAGCTTCGTTTATCAGTCACCAATCATCATAGGAGAAAGGCTGCTGTTAAATTTTGAACCTTAGTTGAGGGAAGACATGGATTGCAGGTAGAAGTATCCAATTCTTCCGCCTTCCAGGGTTAGGTAAAATCCAAACATCATCAACATGACTGATAGTTCCTGTGAATTCCATAATGCTAGCACTAGGATGTGGGAGACTTAAGAAAGTTGATTCTAACCTCTCCTTTCAGTTAGATGCTTTGTCTCCCTGTCCTTTGATGGGTCAAGGCGTCTCATCTTACAGCCACTTGACATTGTGGCCATAGCTTCTGATCTCCCAAATGGGCTAGTAGAGTTCTCCGAGAGGTGACCAGAATTTTAGGATCCATTTTTAATTGGTCCCTCCAATATATCTAGGCCCCCCAGGATATTTATTAGATTGGAATTTGGAAACCCACCTGAATGGATCATAGTAAATGATAAAGCAACTCAATTATGCAAGTAAACGTCAGTATCACACCAAATATAACTTCACTAGTGAAAACTTTGAGCTTACAACATCCTGTTTGGTTACTTTATTTAAAATTTTAGTTTGAACTCATCAGATTGGGCAATAATCTGCTTCCAACCAACTCTGGCTAACATGTTTACATTCATGTCATTGTTACAGGGAACCCAATATCACAACGCAGTTCAGAAGTTCATCAACGTCTGCAAGTTGAATGAGTAGCTTGAAGTCCAATACATATGCATGATGTTAAACTATTTGCTTCTGTATCATATTCGTTCATCTGTTGATATAGCGTGTACTGTCATCCATATCAACCCATCACTCTGACATACCAGCACTTGAGATATGTAATGTTCAACTGGGTGGGGCCTTTACCTGATAGGGAAAATCTCCCTACCAGAAATGGAGAATCTGAGATGACACCAGAAATAGATTTGGTGTGGAGGGGGGTGGGTCGGTGGGAACAGGTTTTTTTTATCTATGATCGTGTACACGATTTTCATTTCTTAGACCATTTTCAGTTGAAGCCATGTAATTGATATCATCCAGAAAAATGATCTTCCTTGTGCATTTATCCCCAAATTGTATTGATTTAAAAGACACCCACGCTGACAAGCTTTTATCATGCAGGTGAATGATACTCGGCACATAGTTGATTCTGATGTCAGAGTTGATGTTCCAACCACAACTATGTCTGAACAACTCCGAATTTTTGCCACAGTAAGTCTAGATTAGATTAATTTTTGCTATTAAACTAAGAAGATTGATGCGAATAATGAGACTCATTAGGGTTTTTGCTTCAATTGTTTAATGTAGGTGTCAAATTGCTGTTTGACTAATAATATGTTATTCTGATTTTTTGAGCTGGGTTATCAAAGCACTAACATATTATATCATTGATTTAGCATTATTGAATTGATTAATCAAACTTAATTGTTAGGCATGCATGGACTTACAAGAACAGAACACCACCACTTGGCTAAGGAGGAACCTTTAGGCCCAGAGTTGAAAATGCCCCACAATTTAATTCTTCTTAGTGGGTTGGACCCACCCTAGAAGAAAAGGTCTCTTTCCTGGAAAGATTGTGTGTTCAAAAGTAGGAAATGCCTTCTCTATTAAGCAATAAGGAAGGCAATATGTTGGGTTCTTTTCTAGGGTTTCTTTTTTTAATTCATGTCAAAGGTGGGTGTCTAGTATTTTTATGGTTGGTTCACATTCTATGAGCCCTTTTCTGTAGGGCATTAAGGTGTTTATAGGGATCATTTTTATTCTTAGGAGGGTCCATTTGAATCTTGGAAGTTTCAGGGAGAGTACAGGGGCAAAAGCAAAGGAGAGAGATGAAAGAAAATAAGAAAAGTGAAGGGTAAAAAAAATACTAGAATAGTTTTGAATTTAGTAGAGTGCTTCACAGTAAACCAAACGAAAAATGGAAGTGTTCTTTCTGATTTTTGTCTTTTCTTGGTACCTTTTAGGATCCAATTAGTCAAAAGACTCCGGTTGTTGTTGTTGTTGTTGTTTTTTCCTCTGAAGACGAAACATTATTCAAATATTATTTGTAAATTATTTTGTCCAAATGCAAAAAAATTGAAAAACTTTGAATTCAAGTGAAATTTGAAGTTTGAATGACAGTTTGCATCAATCTTACTTCAGATTTTACATAAATAGAAAATGTCTTTTCCTGATCATGACTTGTGATCGTGTTTTAGGGTTTTTTTCTTTTATAAAAGAAGCATGAAAAATTCTAAAACTAATTTTCAAAATTACTTTACATTTTCTGTTGCTTTTCTTTTTATCTTCTCTTTTGAAAATCCAAACAAAGATCTCCTGGATTGATAATGATACACAAGTGGGACAAGAGTGAAGTGGAAGATAAAGTCTTGAGGTGGGAATGGAATTCCATTAGCTAAGCTACATGGGGCTGGCAAAATGAAAGTGAAATCTCAAATCATTTCATTTTCACGTTTCATTTCAAATCATATTGACACTTTTGATCTTGCACGTGGATTATGAAAACGGGAGGGAAAATTATTGCGGTCTTTTCCTTAATTAAAGGTCACATTTAGGTGTGTGGGGATCCTGGAATGAGATTCCTATGACCCACACCCCTAGTTGAAATCATTATGACTATCTACCAGTAGAGTATGAGAACCTGGCCATGGCCTCTGGCGTGCCTTAAGATGTAAAAGTTTGTATGGCTCAGACCTAAGGTACAACATGATGCGCATGTTCGAGTGAAGTGAAATGGACTTGGGATGATTTGAGATGTATTTCAATCAGATTATAAATATGTAGAAGCAGCATTCAATAAAGAAACAATGAATTTGACAAAATATAAGGCATATTTCATGGCAAGCAATCCGCATGGATAAGCTCATACTAACTCGTCATTTTGGGATCCACTTCGGGATTTTCCTTGGGAGGTTTCGGGGAGGAATTGGAATGTAATAATATCGATTCATACAGATACAGGAGAAAAGGTTCTCTATTGATTTAAACGTTGTACCTATGGGATAGGGATAAAGGAAGAGAAAAAAATCGAATATTTCACATAGTACTTTTGATCGAAAAATCAATCTGATTTATTTCGTATCCTTCGCTTAATGAGAAAATGGGTCAGATTTTACAGGATTAAACCTATGGGATTTAAGTGGAATGATGGAAGGGAATAAAAAAAGAAAAAGAAAAAAAAAGGGAAATAAAAATAATATGTAAATAAAAATGAAGTAGATGCCTTATAAGTAGGGTAAAATTGTGACCTCAACAAACGATGAACCAAAGGTCTAGAGTTTGTGTTTTTATTGAGGCATATTTCTTGGCAAGTGATGCCTTATAACTAGGGAGTAACCACCTTGAGCCTTGGCTGCTTTTTAAAACTGTGACCTCAACAAACAATGAACCAAAAGTCCAGAGTTTGTGTGGTGTATGATGTCTTTATCAAGGTAAACTCAAAGGCATAATTTTGTAAGGATGATATTGATATTTTAAAAGTTTTAGTAAATATGAAAAAATTCTTCTTTTTTTTTAGATTTTTATAAATTTTTATATATTAATTTTCTATTATTTCTTTTTTATTTATAAGTCATATAGGTGAGTATAAACGTAATATTATCTCTAAATTAATAAATATTTATTTATTGATGAATAACTTTGTTAAAATAATAATTTTTCTTGATCTTAAATGTATTATTTTATAGTAGCTTTCTTAAATTGTGACGGAATCAAACATATGCATCAAATAATCAAATTAATTTACATATAATTAAAGAGTATAAATATTTTAATTTTTATTAAAATTCAAAATAGATGGCATTGGAAAATGTAAGAAGCAATTTATAAAATTGAAATTCATAATTTCTTTTATTATTTATGAAAACTATAATTGGTTCTTATAAAAAAAGATATAGAAAATGCCTTATAGTATTAGTTGAAAATTAGGAAATTAAAAAAAAAAAAAAAAAAGACTTAATTCTAGAATTTCAAATTATTGGAAAGGAATCAAACACTAGCTGAGTGGTTGACGAGGAAGCAGAATCTGAACGCTGCAACAACCCACCACGTGACGATGTCGTTTCATCAATCATCATCAGGATTCGTTTGTTCTACTTGATTGTACACTCGCACGCTATGATGGAACCTTTCAACACACCTAAATATTCCTCCCCTTGACATGTTTCTATTTTTCATTGGCACTCAGGTGGGGTCGCACCAATAGAGCTGTTGAATTGTGCCACGTATCCCATCTGCAGATGTAACGACTCTGACCGGCTGGAAATCCGGAGTCCCAGCCGGCGACGCCGCCACGGACTGCAGGCCTCTTGCTATGGTGCGCTTTCGATTGTTTGCTAAAGTGAGCCGCAGAAGGTCCAAACGTTATATTTTGGAATTAATGTTATAAAATAGAAAGAAAATTGATGTATTTTTGGAAATCCATATTTTTTTTATTAATTTAATTTAATGAAATGAGGGAAATACAACGTAATTATTAACAAAATCAATACATTTATAGAGAAGTAAATCCACCAAATAATTCGAAAATAATTTAAATTATAAATATCCTTAATTTTTATTTTTATTTTTTTTTAAGCTCACAAAGAATGGGCGAATTTTGAGAACTTTCCAATCATCATAGAGTATTTGTAACCATTGAATTAATTAAACAATACATGTATGGAGTAGTTTGACTAGCAATGGCATGGCATTTAAACATATTGGTTAAAAAAATTGGTAAAAGAAATGGTAGAAATTCATTTAAAAAGATTTGAGTGACAAGATAACCCACAACTCAAGTGGGATTTTGAAAAATAAATAAATCATTCTAAATTTTTTAAAATAATAATAATAATTAAAAAAATATTTATAAATCTACAACAAAAATTTTAAATTTAAATATTGAATTCTAAAATCATCTTTTAAAGAAAAATTTTTAAGTTTTAATATGATGTAAATATATATTAGAATATTTTTTTAAAAAGATAACTTTATTATGGTAAAGGTATATTAGAATAGTTTTTAACTATTATAAAACCCAAATTATTTTTATAACAACTTTTTTTTTTTTTACAAATATTTCAAGAAAATGGTATAAATAGATAAATAAATAAAAAAATCCCAACTCAACCTTTGGTGGGGTTGCCCATGGCTTGATAGAGCAATACCAAGAAAGAGCTAAGTTGACAAAAGGAATATTTGGGAGGTGGGTATGTGTGCATTAGTGTATCCATATATATATTCCCTTCACACTTTGAGACTTGAGACTTGATCATTCATACATATATCAGAGGCAGTGGGTGCAGTCCTCTTACCTCCTTTTTAAGATGGCCATTCCCATTGGATTTTGTGAATTCCAATCAAATCCAAGACTCTCCATCATCTAGAAAAGAAGGAAAAGAAACTCCCTATAATTTTAGTCTTCATCACAAGTCACAAACCCATACATTTATATTATATATATTATATGTAATTGGATCCCACCAACACTCTCTCTTGTCACTTCTTGAGTTGCATCACCACACTACCACCCTCCTCCTTTTTCTCCTTCTCTTCTCTCTTGTCATGTTTGCTTACTCTGATTTTCCCCAAAGTGGGTTCCACATTTTTCATGGTTATTGCATTAGGAGAATGCTGTCATCACCAATTGTTGTATGTATTTTTATGCAACTTTGGGTCCTTTATGTCAATTGTCTTTTTTACTTAATTAGTTTGGGAAAGAGGAAATGTTTCTCTTCTTTTTTGCTTTCTATTCTTTTTCACAATTTTTGCCATTGGGTTCATGTAATAAGATATTTTTTTTATGATCATGTATTACTAAAATCGCGATTAATCATAAGTTTTATGCTTGAGTCTCCCCTATTGTTTTTATCTCTTATAAGTGAAGGGTCACATTTTTATCGCATCTAACCCACACGAGGAATTTATCTATTTATTTGTAATCTCATATTATTATATATGAAATATCTATATATATAAAATTAATTTCTTCACACATAAATAAGGGTTTTGATTTATTTCTGTATTTGCAAATTAGAAGTTATATTACTTGAAATTAAAAGACTTATTCTGAACTTACCGATATAGTTTTTTTGTCATTCCGAGATTTTCGAAGACCATAACATTGTATAAATTAAATCACAAAACTTTTATTTTTCTTATTAAAAAAATTTCATTTATATGATTTTATCACACATCTTACTATACTAAACTACATTTTCTTTTATTTTGCATATATATATATAAATATATTTTAAAATAATCTTTATTTTTTCTTGCATTCATAAAAATAAATGCACTTATCTATCAGGTTTGCCTTCTACATCTGAGTTAATTTTAAAACTTAAAATTTAAACAATATTTTTCTCCTGCTTCATTAGTTTAAAGAAAAATCAAAACCACTTTTTTTTTCTTTTTTTAATAACTTCTTGTAGAAGTTAGAGACAAAATATTAATAGTAGCATAGGGGAAAGTTGCCAAAAAATAAAAGCAAGCTCAAGTAACATCCTACCCACCAAAGAGAAAAAAGAGAAACTTTAGCAAATTCTTTCATATCTCCATATGCTTTTGTCACAATTTGAACTCATCCACACTGTGAAATCTAAATGATCATAACATCATCACCATATTCCATACCCTAAATTTGGTTCTTTGTAGAGCCAACCGACCAACTAACTCTCAAAACTTTTCATACCAATTGGAGTCACCTCAGAGAGTGAAACAAGGAAGGAAAAAAGAATCCTTCTTACTTTGATTTGAATCCATCACCATTTCAAAAGTCCTTTTATTACTATTATCACCTTTCCATGTTTTGCATATGCTAATATGGCCTTTTCCCACTTCAATTCTATAAAGTTTAAATAAAATATGATTATTGGAATTGTAATTTCAATTACCAACCCTGTAGATTTGTCGGCTCTGATTAAAATCACTAGCAAACAAACTTTTAATAATATGTAAAATCAAGAATAATTCTCGAATTTTGCAAAAGAAAATTGTTTTTCAAGATAAATAGATTTTGTGATCAATTCTTCTTTTAAGACTCACACTACCGTACATAGTTTTCATATAGTTTTAAAAATATTTATTTTAATTCTTGAAAATTTTGAGGAAAGAAAAAAAAATTAATGAAAGAAAAGATAAAAAATAAAATAAAATATAAAGTTAAAGTTAATAAATTATTTACATATATTTTTATAAATCAATTTTTTTTTTCTTTTTTAACTAATTTTATTTATATTTTTCAAGATTCACTAAATATGAAAAAATGATTTTCATTAACATTTTTTATTTTTAACTTTTCCTTGTTACTTTCCCCATCAAGCTTCACAATTATACCTACCATCATGATTTTAAAAAAAATAAAGTAATAATAGTATTTATTTAAAAATCCCATCCACCCATTTAAGGCATCCTAGGTTAAGTAATTAATTAAAAAAAAAAAAACAATCAACAAAGAGTGAAAGATTAAGAATTGACAAAACTACCCCCAACCCCTTCTCAATCTCATTCATTCATTCATTCACATAGGTAGTAATCCAAACGCATGGAACCACCCAACATATAATATCTCCCTCAAAGTGTTCCCTCTTGCTTTTAAGAGCAGCTGCTGAGAAAAAGTGGGTGATTTTCTCCTCTCTCTCAAAGTCTCTCCATAGCTTTTCCTACTTCCTTTTCATTTGTCTTTCTTCTCAAAATCCATGGACACAGCTCAGTGGCCACAGGTACACAGACCCCATGTTTTCTCTCTATGAAATCATGAGATCTTCTCTTTTTTGGGGTTTGCTCTATTTATATAGATATAGGTGTAGATATTCAAGGCAAAATTCAGACTTTAGAATTTTATTTTTATTTTTTGGCTGTGGGTTTTGAAATTTTTTTCTTGTTGATTGTTCTAAAAGTTGAGAACTTTTTTTCCATGAGATGATGCTGTTGAGCCCCCACTAATATTTGAATTTTGTGTTGTTGTCATTTTGAGATCTTTCATCAGTTTCAAATTGAAAGTACTGCACTTTTTTGTTTTAATTTTTTTTTCTTTTCAAAAATACTATCTGATGCTAAAAAGGGCCAAGAAAAAAGCAGTTATAATTTGTTTTTATTGCTTGCTGCTGTAATCCTCACTAGTGTAAAGCTAGCTAGCGACCTCGTTTTCTTTGTCTTGTTTGTTTCCCATGACTTTGGCTCCATTTTTTTTTCTTGAGAGACAAACACTATGGTTTTCTGATGATGAATTTATGCCTCATGGCCTTTTCTTTCTTGTCTGGATTTTTAGGGGATTGGAGTGGTTAAACCCATGGAAAGCTCAGGGCCTGTGGCTGAGAGGAGGGCAAGGCCACAGAAGGATCAAGCTTTGAACTGCCCAAGGTGCAATTCAACCAATACAAAGTTCTGTTACTATAACAACTACAGTCTCTCACAGCCTAGATACTTCTGCAAAACTTGTAGAAGGTATTGGACAGAGGGTGGTTCTCTCAGAAATGTTCCAGTTGGTGGCGGTTCAAGGAAGAACAAGAGGTCAACTTCTTCTTCTTCTTCATCATCATCACCAGCTTCTTCAAAAAAATTGCTTCCTGATCATCTTATCACTAGTACTCCTCCAGGGTTTCCATCATCTGCTTCTCAAAACCCTAAGATCCATGAAGGCCAAGATCTCAACCTAGCTTTCCCACCTCCTCCTGAGGATTACAACAACAGCATATCTGAATTTGCTGATTTGTCCTACAATGGTGACAGCAAACCCCACCTCCAAAACCCTACCCCATCTTCATCTTCATCCCATCATCACCTCTCAGCCATGGAGCTGCTCAAGAGTACTGGGATTGCTTCCAGGGGACTGGGTTCTTTCATGCCCATGTCGGTTTCTGATTCAAATTCAATTTACTCATCTGGGTTTCCTCTGCAGGAGTTCAAACCAACTCTTAATTTTTCTCTGGATGGGTTTCAAAGTGGGTATGGGAGTCTGCAAGGAGTTCAGGAGAGTGGTGCAAGGCTGTTGTTCCCACTTGAGGATTTGAAGCAAGTTTCAAACACCACTGAGTTTGAGCAAAGTAGAGGAGTTCAAGGAGACTCAGCTGGGTATTGGAATGGAATGTTGGGTGGAGGATCATGGTAAATAATCTAGAAAAAAAAAAAAAAAGCAATTAAGAAGAAGAAGAAGAAAAAGAAGGTGGTGGTCAAGGTGGGGTTCTCTCTCTCTTTGTTTTTCTCTTTCACTTGCTTTGCTGACTGGCTTGTTTGGAGTCGATGATGATCAAAACTAACAGATAGGGTACATGGGTTTCTTTTCTTTTCTTTCATTTGTTGTACTTCTTCATGAAATTTTTGCTTTTTAAATTTTCTCTCCCTTTTACTTTCCTGTTCTCCCTTTAGTACTCTTTTCATCAATGTGGTGGTTTGAAGCTCATTTTAGGTTTGGCTTCAAGAGGGGTGTCAATGTCTTGGAATGATACTGTCTGTATGTAGAGATAGAGGAAAAGAGAGCCCAAGCAAAACCCATATCCCATCTTTCAGAGAAACAAGCTTTGATTCCCACTTGTTGGCCTTGCACCAGGCTTAATTTTGGTTCATATGTTTCTTCATCTTCTTCTTCTTCTATTATGTACAGCTAGCACCCACCCCATTGTTATCTGTTTGTTGATCTTTCAACAGGAGTCAGTGATATATATTATTGAAGTTTGTAATCAAGGAGAGCTTTTATAATCCTAAGAGGACTTGTTGTTTCATTTGTGGGTTGATTGGCAATTATTTTTAGTTTATTTCATGTCATGGAATGATTGCTGTCATCCTTTCCACCCCCAAGCTTTTGCTTTTTTCTTTTTATGTTTTCTTTTTTTCTTTTTTCCCTCTCTTTCTTTTTGCTTGCCAAACAGGTCAGGAGTGTCAGAGTCTTATCAGTTCCCATATGAGTCTTTGAGATTCTTCCAGCCATTAAAGCACCCTCTCATGAAGCAAATCTACAGGAGAGAAAAGAATAACCATAACAACTAGGTATGACCCATCTTCCATATCCTCACATGGTAGACCACTTCGAGAAGAGACTTTATATTAGACAGTAAAGTATTGACAAGCCTTCCTTCTCTCTCTCTCTCTCTCTATCTCTCTCTCTCTCTCTTCTTCAATCAAGTTTATAGCAACAAACCCAATAATCTCTACTGAAAACAAGCTCACCAGTCTCCACCAATGCCCCACCTAATGATTTCCTTTTACAGTACCCACTTAGTCTTTGAAGCCTCTCATCCATCACAATGTGCCCCCATTTCCATGAATGATCATTAATATTATTGCTTCCCAGGCCATATTCCTTCTTCATTTTTCTTTTTAAATATTTGAAGGCATTGAAACCCTAGCTTGACTGCCATTCCCCTCTTGGAGGATTTTCTGTGTGGAACCCACAAACATTCCCTTGGGGAGCTGTGCCTAGGAGGGAGAATAATCTCCTCCACTCAGCAAATCCCCCAGACATAGACTGATGATAGACCCTCCCTTTTATTAAAACATTTTCTCTTTTTTGTTGGTCTGAGGTGGTGCCACTAGGGTAGTTTTAAAGTGGTAGATGGAGTTGCACCAGCCCCCATCAGGCCATCATGGAGGTCCTTTTCTTGCCAAACCTAGGTATCTTCTCTATTACTCTTCCCTCCAAACCTTTTTCCCTTGCTTCTCTAAATTTGTCTATGTGATGAGAATATGAAATTTCTATAAGGTTCACTCAACTTTACCCTACTGCCTACCTCAGTATCATAGGTTACTACTAGGGTTACGGGGGTTGATCACTATTACAATATGATACCATTTTACACAATAATTTCTAGATTCATCAGTTTTTTTTATTAGGTTTCCATTTAGGGTTCTAGATTCATTGTGATTAGGGGACTTCCTTCTTTAAAATTCCCGATAAATTATCAAATAAGTCATCTAAAATCCTAAGTATGATTATAAACCTCACATGTAATTGAATGAATGACAATATCACTTAACAATGATCGGAGCTTTAACCAAATCTTGGATATTTTTTAGTAGAGTGTAGGGTACAGAGACAGACCTATACCACTCGGTGTTTATACAAGGTAGATGAGTGACTCATATCGCACAAAATTAACTTTGTTAATAACGTAATCATGTTGAATTTTTGTTATATATTCGGAAAAAAAAAAAAACCCGACAAAAGAAACCTTAAAAAATATAACTATCATATTTCTTTATAATGTAATTGGGAATTAATCCACCAAGGTGAGTGATCAAACCTAGGAAAAGTTTGTATGTCATGATGCATTGATTGGATCTATTGAGAACATAGGGTTAATAACTTAAAGAAAAAAAAAAGGTTCTTGTGAAGGGATTGAGCATAAGAAAATTCCTCCTAAGTATAATAGAAACTAAATTAATAACTCTCATAAAGTAATTTTTTCTGCAAATTAAACCCTCTTGCATGTGTGCGGTTAACTCTTTATCATTGTTTCAACAATTAAACATGTTATTTTCACTAACTAATCAACATAATGGCTCATCCATGTGAAGGGATTGAGTATAAGAAAATTTCTCGTAAGTGTGATAGAAACTAAATTAATGACTCTCATAAAGTAATTTTCTCTGCAAATTAAACTCTCTCGCATGCGTGCGGTTAACTCTTTATCATTGTTTTAACAATTAAACATGTTATTTTCACTAACTAATCAACATAATGGTTCATCCAACCACATCGATGTCTCAAATTCTCGATTTTAGGGTTTTTTTTAAGGTGTTCTAGAAGTTGAGAATTCATGTTTTATTTTCTAAGAAACCAAAAAGATTCACAAAATTGGAGTTTTTTTAAAAACAAAATAACATGGTAGTGTATTTGACATAAAAAAATCGATAACTTTTTTCTCGTAAGCATCAAGGATCATAGCATCAATATTACGCATGCTTACGTCTATTTAATCACTTCATATACCCTAAAAAAGTTCTATCATGCATTGAAACTAGACTAACAAATCATTAAGTATAGATTAAGATCATCTAATTCATTGTTAGAGGACAAACAACCTTCATTCATTGATTGTCAAAGGAAACAATAAAAAAAAAAGATTGTAAAAAAGAAAAAAGAAAAAAAATGTTGACCAAGATCATGATATGGCACCAAATGATTATATGATTTACAAAGACTAATCATGATGTTCTCAAACTCCAATAGGATTAAAGGTGAGATACCCTATGGTCATAAAAAGAAACTACATAATTATTGGCTTAAAGTTTGTGTCTCTCCTTCAACCTCATCACCAGTATTCAAAAGAAAATTTAACTTTTGACTCATAACCTTCCAACAACCATGAGACCAGACTAAATTTTGACCTAACAAACACAAAAAAGTTGATTCATTAAATCAAGCTCTCTTTACTTAATTTTGTTTACTAAATGTAAAATACTTACATTGTTATATGCATTCAAAATTTTAAGATATTATATAAGAGAAATTATATTTCTACCCATCTTAATTCCTATTTCCTCATCCACCCAATTTCTTTGCCCATTTTAACCCTTACATTCCATCAATGCATCCACCTATCGAAACTCAATGTTCCCCCAAAAAAAATCCTTCGCTCCATCTTTCTTCTTCTTCCTCCATCTTTCCTCTCCACCCACCATTTTTCTCTCATTTTTACCATAAGAGACATCTCCATTTTGCATTTTAGACATTAGCAGATAAGCATGTCTTCTGAATCCACCATTGTTGATTTGGTAAGAAACATTAAGAGAGTTAATTTCATATTTTAAAATTTGGAAGTCAAAATTTTTTTATGACATAACATTTTGATTTTTGCAATCAAATTTTTAAAAGTAAAGGGTTTAACAAACACGATTTTTTTTTTCTTCTTAATTTTACTTGTAAAAATAAATCTTGAAAAATAGAAGTACACAAGTTTAGGGCTCCAAGGGGATTGAGCGAAGGTGGTGAGGAAATTCATTTAGAGAGTGTTATTTTTTGGATTTTTGTTAAATATAATTTGTTTTAAGAATTTAAGTTGTTTGTTTTTTTAACTTTTTTGTGATTTATTATAAACTTTTTGTTAAATAGAAAAAATAATATAATGGTTTTTCTTTATTTTTTAATACTTAATAAAAATAAAATACGATAAAAACAAGCAACCTAATACTTAATACTATTAAATATTAAAATTTAATTTAGAATTAAGTAAAAAAACAAAGGCTATTTTCATTCTCTTATTAGGGGTCTTTAATATTAAAAAAATTCATTAAGGTGGGTGAGGAAATAAGGAAACAAGGAAGGTGGATAGGATTTAGGAATACAATTTCCCATTAGATAATGAGTTGACAATGAAAAGTTGCAATGTAATGTCATGTTAAATTAGTAATTTAGTTTAAATTTAAAATAATAATAAAATAAAAAAAGAAAATAAGTACATTGAATTTCCATCCACCCCTCGAATAATTCCATAATAAAAAACTAAAACATAGAAAGAAAAAAAAAGGTTCATTGAAATTCTACCCACCCCTCAAATAATTGCATGTCAAGAGGTCTGCCATTTTAGATTTTTTTTTTCTCTCTCCTCTACTACCCGGCACAATCTGATTGGTAAATGTGACGAAAATAGACCCATCCTTTATCCATCATAAACCCTTCTTAAACCTTCGTTATAACTTTTGCCTTTGTTCCCCACAGCCAAAATGCTTGGCCTACAACCACAGACCACCACCCCTCAGCCACCACCACCCCCACAACATGATTTCAATGTTCCTCGCAAACCCACTAACCTCTCCTTTCAAAGCCCAAACTCCACTCCCCAATCCATGCATCTTTCTACAGCAGCCCACCACACCCATCTTTCACTACTTGATAAACAAATTGATTCAAGCACTTACGCTTCACTTCTTGAATCTTGCAGAACCCTTAACCTAGGAAAACAAGTTCATGCCCACACCCTCAAAACTGGGTTTCATGGTCATGAGTTTGTTGAAACCAAATTGCTACAAATGTACGGGAGATTTGGTTGTTTGGATGATGCAAACTTGGTGTTTGTAAAAATGCCCCAAAGAAACTTGTACTCTTGGACAGCCATTCTGAGTGTTCATGTAGATCATGGTTACTTTGAGGAAGCTCTTTCACTCTTTGAAAAGCTGCAGCTTGATGATATTGGGTTGGAGTTTTTCGTGTTTCCCGTCGTGTTGAAGTTATGCGGTGGGCTCCGAGTATTGGAACTGGGAAGGCAGTTGCATGGGGTGGTGATCAAGTATCAACATGTTTCGAATATTTATGTGGGAAATGCTCTGATAGATATGTATGGTAAATGTGGAAGCTTAGATGATGCGAAGAAGGTTTTAGCATCGATGAGAGAGATTGATCGGGTTTCGTGGAACTCCATTGTTACCGCTTGTGCTGCCAATGGCAAGGTGTATGAGGCTTTGGGGCTTCTGGAAAGAATGTCTTGTTCTGAAAATTCAAAGCCAAATCTTGTTTCTTGGAGTGCAGTTATAGGTGGGTTCGCACAGAATGGCTACGACAAGGAAGCTCTTGAGCTGCTGTGCAGAATGCAAGCAGCAGGGTTTGAACCAAATGCCCGAACCCTAGCTAGTGTTCTTCCTGCCTGTGCCAGATTACAAAACCTAAACCTTGGCAAGGAAATCCATGGCTACGTCACGAGACACGGGTTCATGTCCAACCCTTTCGTTGTGAATGGATTGGTAGATGTGTATAGGAGGTGCGCTGATATGGGAAGCGCTCTCAAGATCTTTTCAGGGTTTTCGGTGAAAAATGTGGTTTCGTATAATACAATGATAGTAGGGTACTGTGAGAATGGTAATGTGGAAAAGGCCAAGGAGTTGTTTGATCAGATGGAGCTGGTGGGGAAGGATACAATTTCATGGAACTCGATGATTTCAGGATATGCTGACAACTTACTGTTTGATGAAGCTTTGAGCATGTTCCGGGATTTGCTGATGGAAGAAGGGATTGAAGCTGATTCTTTTACCCTAGGGAGTGTTCTTGCTGCTTGTGCAGATATGGCTTCTTTGAGACGAGGGAAGGAGGTACATGCTCAAGCCGTTGTTAGAGGTCTGCATTGGAATACCTTTGTGGGTGGAGCTTTGGTTGAAATGTACAGCAAATGTGAAGATTTGAAGGCTGCTCAGTTGGCTTTTGATGGAGTAACGGAAAGGGATACTGCTACATGGAACGTGTTGATCTCTGGCTATGCCTGCTGCAATCAGCTTGAGAACATTCAGAATCTTATTCAGAAGATGAAAGGAGATGGTTTTGAGCCAAATGTATATACCTGGAATGGAATTATTTCGGGTCATGTGGAGAACGGCCACAATGAGCTTGCTCTGAGATTATTCACTGAGATGCAGACTTCAAGTCTGAGGCCTGATATATACACAGTTGGAATAATTTTACCTGCCTGCGCAAGGTTGGCGACCATTGCACGAGGCAAGCAGGTTCATGCACATTCAATAAGACAAGGATATGAGTTGGATGTTCACATTGGAGCAGCTCTAGTGGACATGTATGCAAAATGCGGAAGCATAAAGCATGCAATGCAGGTCTATAACAGGATCTCAAACCCTAATTTGGTGTCTCAAAACGCCATGCTTACTGCATATGCAATGCATGGACATGGGGATGAAGGAATTGCCCTATTTCGTAACATGCTGGGAAATGGCTTTAGACCTGACCATGTGACTTTCCTATCAGTTCTTTCTTCATGTGTGCACGCTGGGGCAGTTGAGACTGGCCATGAGTTCTTTGATCTGATGACGTATTATAATGTGACACCAAGTTTAAAACACTACACATGTATCGTTGATCTCCTAAGTCGAGCAGGAAGGCTAGACGAAGCTTATGAGCTCGTTAAGAAAATACCAAGGAAGCCTGATTCAGTTATGTGGGGTGCCCTACTTGGGGGATGTGTTATTTGGGGTAACGTTGAGTTGGGAGAAATTGCAGCAGAAAGTCTCATAGAGTTGGAACCAAATAATACTGGAAACTATGTTCTGCTGGCAAACTTGTATGCTTATGCAGGGAGGTGGCATGACCTAGATAGAACAAGGCAGATGATTAAGGATAGGGGAATGCACAAGAGCCCAGGATGCAGTTGGATTGAAGATAGAGAAGATATTCATGTGTTTCTTTCCTGTGACAAATCTCATGAGAAAACAGAGGATATTTATACAACTCTAGATAATTTGAACACTCACATGAGAACAGGGTTAGAACACGTATATAATTGTAAGAATATAGCATGAGATTCGAAGCTATGTATCATATTTGTACAACTTGAAAGCATAAGTTTTCTCCAGTGTCATGTTGAACCATTACTCTGATAAATAATGGTTAATAGACAGAACAAATAAAAGCTCGATGGAACACTTCCTACTTGCAAGACAACAATGCAAAAATGCCTGTTAAGTACCAGAAATGTGAAACTGAGCACCTATGTTTTGATTCAGTACAGGTCCAGTGATTCTAGCACTCTTCGAGCTTGGATGTGCAGAGCTGTCAGCCTCTGCTCGGGATCAAGGGTAGACCCAAATTGACTGGCTGCCCATATCAAGGAGGCAGATTTCTCACCCAGAAGTCTCCTTACATCTTCATGTATTCTAGCCAATGGAGGCCTTTCCCTCCCGTTTACATGTCCAATTAGTAGCAGCAGGAACTCTCCACATTTCATCCTAAACAGAGAAAAAAAAAATGTTCTCAGTAATGTTATAGCATCGGGAATTTACAACATAGTTCCTTCTGCACAAATAAGTTAGGAAGGCAGAGCTGATTATAGGAATCTCATTTTCAGTGAAATTCCATCAGCTTACCTCTTTAAATAAACTAGGAAAAGATGAGGAATTGGAAGTTTGTCTCAAGATCTATCCTGAACAAAATGATGGGTTTGATGCTCCAGCTACACTAAATTGATCTTATGAAAAATAAAATAGATTTTCAGGAAAATTAAGAAGGGCCCAATAGGCTTCAATCATGTCACAGTCAATAACCAGTTGAATAAGGTGTTCCAAAATTACGGCCTTTTAAACAACAAAATTAACAAATACACAAGCATCATCAGATTACATATCCCAACCCACTCCCTATCACCTAAAACCAGACCTAGGGGTTACTCTGATCAGCAATTGCAATAGGCAAATATCTTTGATCAGTCATTTTTAGATTACAAGAGACTCCTACTAGTACTGCAGTAAATTTGTTTTCATGTTCTCCAAAGGGAAGAATCTATACTCTACAATAAACATGAATCTTCTTGCTGAATATCACACCAAATATTTTTACTTCATTTTCTCTAAAAGTCAGAAGACCAGCTAATTTGCTATTAGTGTACATAAAATATGTCAGAAGTCGACATCCAGATGGAACATAATACACGTAAAAGTACTTCACCCTACCATCAAGGAGCAATACACTGTTCACTGGGGGGAGTTAAGAATAGAGAAAACTCTAGTAATATCAAAGATATGCATTAAAGATTAAAAATACCTTAGGTTTTCATCAACTTGTTTGTCCCTGATGATATGTGCAACTTCCTCAATACCATCACATGACTCAAAATCCTGATATAAAGTCAAAATACATTTCATGTTAACTTTTATTATCCATTAAAAGAAAATACATGAACCCAATGTGAGATCAGATGCTTTCATTGCCTAATAGAACCCCATTACTAAAATCGGACAACAAATGGCTGGTCTCAATTAAATTTGAAAGGGCATTCAAGGTCTGTATAAATATGCTTAAACATGCCATCATATCAATAACCGAAAGCCAAGGGATGGCATACCATTTGATTTGCTGATGAATCCAACATTATTGAGATTAAAGCATCCAAGCATGCACCCTGCTCAAGTACCCCTCGAGTTGACAATATATCCATCAAAATCTGCATGATATCAAATAAAGCTTAAAATTCACATCCAGAAGCCACATGATCCAATACTTGGCAGCTTAATCAAAACAAATTTCATCTTTGGAGCTCAAACAGCCAAGAATAGAACCAGAAGAGTTATAAAATGATAATAATCTAGAGAAGTCTTCATGAGAGAAGCAAAACGAAGTTGAACAGCATTTAGACTCATTTGGAATGACAGGATGAACAACACAAGCACAAGACAGCAGCATCATTGAAGTGAGCATTGAAGCAAAAGAGAATGAACCTTTTTACACAAATCATGGTAATAATGACTATCCCCAACAAACGTTATTCTTTTCATCTTCCAATGCTTTCTTCATTGGGGCAAATATCACAACATAAAATATAGTTTCTAATAGTTTATACGAGGAAACCACTCAATCATTCACCTTTTGTTTTATCCTTCATTTGAGTCCATCCTCCAATGAATTTGTGTTGCCCTTCTCCTTCATTATTTTCACTTTTGTATTCCAATAGCTTTTGTTTTTTATAAAAGAAATATGTGAGTTAGATGTTAAATGGAAATGTAATGCATGGAGTTGTAATAACATTTATTACGAATTTATCTTTTTTATTCCAACTCACCAACTATTTATCATGATTTTCTATCAACTAAATATTCCCCATATATTTGATGATCTGGTTTCACTCTATCATTCTAATTAGCGTACAACCAATGAACTGTTGTTCTAAAAATCCAAATATTGAATGTTCTAGTTTTTGTTAATCATGTAATTTAAAAGGTTATGAATAAATGGGAAATAAAAATGAATATTGGTTGAAGCATGTTAACCATTAAAGAAAATAGGAAAATAATAATGCACAAAAGAAGTTGATATACACACCTCAATTGCTTTATGTTGATGAGCGAAAATTGTACTTTCCCTGTGTAGCAGACAACATCCTTCCAAAACCCGAAGTGCAAGTGCAACTTCAGCATCTGTTGAAGGACTACTTATCTTCATCGGTTCTACACCAAATATATGATCTAAATTTGCTACGGTGTCTTCCTCATACTGTTTTAATGAATTTTGAAAGAGAACAGGAACCACTGTTGCATAGCAAAGGTATCCAACATTAACATTTCAAAATTGCAAAGAAATTGGAGCCTTAGAATTGGAATTTAACCCAACTAAAATCCCATTGTATGGTTGGTTTCTAAATTTCCTTTTTTTTTCTTTTTCTTTTTTTTCCACTCCTCCATTTTCTCAGCAACCAAAAAGAACATAATTCAACCATTTGGTTCTTTTTATTTTCTTCTTCTTTTCTTTCCTTTGAAAACAAACAGATAAAAAGGTAATACCCAAAATTTCTTTTCTTTTCGTTTCTTTTCTCCCATTTTCTCAGCCAACCATTTGACTTACTCGGACTTCCTTCTTTGAAAACAAACGGATAGACAGGCAACATAACACTCCAAATTTTCCCTTCTTTTCCTCTCTTGCATCTCGTCATCAACTAAACACCCCATCATTCACTCTTGCACTGTAGAAACAGCTATATCATAGAAATGGAAAGGAAGAAATTAATCAAACAAAAACAATTCCTTTGTATGTTTGCTTATATAACAACTAAACAAAGCCGCCGAGTAAGACCCTGAGTTCTATTTCCTTCATTTTCTCAACAAGCAAACAAAATATAATTCAACTAGTGAGCTAAGTAGCTTTTGTTCCAATGGGAAAAAAAAAAAAAAGAAAACGCGCGCGCGCCTACACACACATAACGCTCAAAATTTTCTTCTCATTTCCTTTTCTTCTATTTTCTCAGCAACCAAACAGAACACAATTCAACGACCCGGCTAGCTCAGGTTCTTTTTCTGTCAAACACACAAAAACCATGATCCACCAAAATTTCAGTTCTTTTTTTCTTTTTTCTTTTTTTTTTGTTTTGCCTCTACTGTCTCGCTAACCAAACATCCCTATCATCAAATCTCGCATTTTACAAACCCTAAACCATATAATTGAACAGCAAACAACAAATAAATCAATAAAAAAAGTCAAAACCTTGGAGCTCAGGTATAGATTGGCTGTGGCAGAAGAGATTGATCGTCGAATCGGACTCGGCGACCGAACGGAGAAACTTGAGAATGCTTCGAAGGCCACGAACTCGGAGAAATGAGAACTCGGCACGTGCCTCTCTGAGTCCGGTTCGGAGAGCGAGCGTCACCTCTCTGTACAGTCTCTGCCTATTCAGCGACGTCACCAGATCTCCGACAGCCGTCGCCGGATACGGCGCCTTCTGGTCGGACTCCGGCGTCGCCATAGACTCGCTCCATAATGCTTTCTTCAGATACATTTCGCTCTGCTCTGTGTCTCTCCGTGAGAGAGGTTTAGAGGGCTGAGTTTTCGGGCCGGATCTCAAAGGCCCAATGAGGCCTGGGCCAGAGTTCATGGGTCAACCTCTCCATTTTAGCCAATTGATTTAAACTTTTTAGCCATTGAGGTCTGGGCCAGAGCCTAATAAAAATTTTAACTTTTTAAGAGACATATTTGAAGGAAAAAAGAATCTTTATTGTATTAATTAATAAACTTAAAGAATATTTACATAATATTTTGTTGAAAACAAAAATATAATATCCAATTCCACGTAAGCTCTTTACCATTTCAGCTTATAAAAGTAAGAATATTTATTGTATATATTTTAATTAAATTTATTTATTTTTTCATTTAATTCGAAAAGTCCTTTGGAATTTAGAAAAACATCATCCTTACCCATAAAAAACAAAATTTAAAAATGCATCCTCCTGAATTGGCTTCTTATATATTTATTAATACATGTCAAAATTTTCTAACTTAAAATTAAAAAAAAAAAAATATAAAAATTATTAATATTACTTCCCATATGAGCTATTTTTTAATTTATATAAAAAGTTATTTTATATTTAATAATTAATTTTCATTGTATTAATATTATTCTTCAAAATCATGATTTTGACTTCAACTTCAGGACTAAAACTAAATTTACTTCAACTTCGACTCCAACTAAGATTAAAAACATAACATCAATGACAAAAGGTATTGTGACGATGTGGATTTGGAATTTCCTTTCTTTAGTCGAGCCAATAGCATGCAATGAACTCAAATTTTCATTTGAATATTCCATTAGAAAACTTTCTAGGTTTCCAAGCTTTCTTTAATGCAGAAAAGGGAATAAAATAGACTTGAAAGGAAAATTTAGTAAGCAATGAAGTGAACTTTTCCTTTGAAAAAAAATACATTGGAAGACTTTCCAAGCTTCCAAACACATCACTGTTACATTTCCTCACACGTTAAACCAAAGCATGGACTTTTTTTAGTGCAGAAAACAGTGGACATGACTCGAAAGGAAAAATACACTTGAAGACTTTCCGAGTTTCCAAAACACATCAATGGTGCTTTTTCTCACAAGTTGAACCAAAACCCAAAATTTTGTTTGGCAAAATTTTTTAAAACAAAAACAAAATTTAGTGTTTTCTTTTCCCTTTTTCAGAACTCATATGTGAAAAACAATTTTATCAACTTATTTGCTATTAAGAGCAAAAATTTATGAAGTATTCTTTATATTTTCAATTATAGTCTAAAACACTTCACAAAAAATAACCAAAAATACCTCGAATTTGTTTATAAGCAATACGTTTTCATAATAAATTCTCAAAAAAATTGTTTTATGTCCTAAGTTAGTCAAAATTGTTTTCAAGAACAGATCCTATACTTTCCCTATTCTTTAATGAGGTAAATGGTATGCAATGAAGTTAAATTTGCCATGCAATGAACTGAATTTTTCCTTTGAAAAACCCATTAGAAAACTTTTCCTGGTTTCCAAACACATTAGTGTCACCTTTTCTCACAAGTTAAACCAAACCCTAGACTTTCTCTATTTTTTTATTCAGTCAATATAGTCTGCAATGAACTTGAAAGGAAAAAGTACCATACAATGAACTGAATTTTTTCCTTTTGAAAACCTATTAGAAAACTTTCCTAGTTTCCAAACGCAGCAGTCTTTAACTTTTCTCACAAGTTAAACCAAACCCTAGACTTTCTCTATTCTTCAATGCAGAAAAGATTATGCAATGAACTTGGAAAGCAAAAATCACTATACAATGAAATGCAATGAACTTGAAAGGAAAAATCACTATAAGATGAACTGAATTTTTCCTTTGGAAAACCCTTTAAAAAACTTTCCCAGGTTATAAATGTTACCTTGTCTCACAAGTTCAACCAAATTCTGAACTTGTGAAGCCACAAATGGTGTATAACAAAGAACACCTGGATCCAAAAAAATGCAGAGAAAGGTCAAATTTCAAGAACATTTCTTCCATAAATGCATTTTTTGAGTAAAATAGCATGGCGTTTCTTCTAATGGTTTCCTTTTCCTCTGCAGCATAAACAACAAAAAACAGCTACCCGAAAAAAGAAAAGATGCATTCATCGCAGAAACGATTAGAACAAATGACAATTCCACAATTTTATTGATATGGGAGATGATAGTTCAATAAACCTTCCATATGACAGAATGAGAATTGATGAACAATGACCAAATTTTAATTGGGTAAAAATTCTATGTACAAGATGAACAGAGTCACACAAGAAGCATTGAAAGATTTACATCAGAAATGGGATAGAGTGGAAGATCAATTCATGGAGGTTACCAGTTTTCCTTGACAATCTTTGATTTCTCGAGTATGAACTTTCCTTCCTTGTACTTCTGTGATGCCTCGTAGGCTCGTTCATACTTCCATCCCAACACCTGGCGGCAATCTGCACAATGGATATCAGCAACGGTGTGGAGACCGGTTGTGAGTTGCCTGTCTTCCTTAGGCCCCACACCAATGTTCATAGCATGGGAGAACAGAAATGCTCGGCCATGTCTTCCCTAAAAACAAAATTCAGAAAAATGTTGGACATGAATGCGATGAATATCTTTATCAACGAAATGCAAAACATGATGTTAATTGAAAGTTAGAACAAAAGAAACAAAAAGATTTAGTTGCTGAATCAAGCCTAAACCATTAAACTCAAATTGTTTCAACTCCATGCCCATGGTCTCTGTTTGGATATACAGAAAAAAATGAGGAAAAGAAAGGAAAAATGCTGAAAATAGATTGAGAAATGTCCATTTCAAAGTAATTCTCAGCAATTTCCTGCTCTTCCTATTCATTCTTTCTGAGATTTCAAACCTTAACCCAATGATTTCTGAGATTTCAAACCTTAACCCAATGATGGGTTATTGATCTGTTGCAAGATTTTCATACATTCTGACAAGAATCACTCTATTTCTTCACAAAACCACCTCAATCTCTAATTGGGTTTGGACCAAAACTAAAACCTAATCTACCCGATGACAATACATACAAAACTATACATTACTTTGATCTGATTTCCCAGTGGGGTTCTCTTCGTACATGGAGCTTTCATCATTTTCAATAAGAATTACTCTCATTCTTTACACAGCCACCTCAATTTCTAATCGGTCTGGGCAATAACTAAACCCTAATCTCTCTACATAGCCACTTCAATTTCTAATTGGGTTTTTGCCAAATGATTGTATATACAAACCTATGCATCATTGTGGCCTGATTTTCTACTAGGGTTTTCTCCACTACTGAAAAACCCGAATGAAGCCAATGATCATATAGGCAAAACCACACATCACATTGAAGACTACCATATTAAGAGAACACTGCAAATTTTTGAAACTGAGAACAAGAAGGAAATCAACAACAACAAATTAACCCACCTGAAAAGCTTTAGAGACTATATCATCATGAAGGGACACATGATTCCGACAATTGCAACAGCTATACAATCGAGGGCCGGTCAATTCAGCCATCAAACAAAATTTTCAGCTCCAAATGCCTTTCTGCTCAATAACAGCATATGTTCACATCAATCACGTATAACACAGGATTGAATTGATGAAAACCCTAGGTGGAGACATCAGCAAACAAAAGGGAAAGACAGCATATATGCATATCAATCAAACACCAATCAGAAATATTGAATTGGTAACAAAACCCTAGATGGGAATAAGCCATTGATTTCTTTACCTACAATACACTCTGCAACAAAGGATCAAGCACACGAGACTGAACCAAACTGGAATATACGATAAAGAGTAAAGGTTCCATATAAAGACACTAGGGTTTGGGAAAAACAATGGAGATGATAGAGACAGGGTTAGTATGAAGAATAAACAACAAGAAAAAAAATTAAAATAAAAAATTGATTTTTTTTTTTGGGTGGAACAAATCTACAGTAAAGTGAAGTATAGAAGAAAACCCATTTGTGAAATCAATATTATAATGGAATTAGATGAGGATCTGAGGTGTAAAATCAAACCCTGAATCATGACGAGAAGTGAAAAAGAGAAAAAAGAAAGCAGAAAATTCAAGAAAGCTCTTATACCTTGCTTTGAGGAGGAAAATGAAGTAAAATTTAATCAATTTGACGAGATTTTTTTTTATTTATTTTCTGAAGGCTGACCTGACCAGTGTGGGCTAGGGTTCATGGCTGCCAGTGTAGATTTTACTATTTTAGAGAGAATTTTCTGGCTTTGTTTGATTATGGATTTGTGATAATTCACCTTCCTGGATATGGGAATCTATGAAAATATCAAATGGGCCCAGGGTCAATAAGTCCAAACACAGACCCGGGAACCACCTTAAGGTCTGTTTGGCTGCCTGGAAAATCCATTTGGGCTTGCGGATTGGTTGAGAAATGTGATTTTAATAGTACCTTATAAAAAAATAAAAATATCCCTAGATGATATTTTATATTCATGCAGGGAGTAGTTGCAGATTCCAATCATTGATGTTACTCCAATTTCATGATAAGGCTCCATTTAAGGCCTGAAAACATGGAACAAGAAATTAATTTACTTCATAAATGTCAATTAGAGTTTGGCTGTTCTTAAAAATTTATAAAAATAGATACGATCACTATCCAATATAAATTATTTATTTTTTAAACCCATCATTCATGAATGAAGATGAAAAATAAATAATAAAAATTTTCATCTCAAAGTTAGGTATAATCTTATATTTCTTTTATCTCTGAAATTTGCTATATTAATTTGAAAATATAGGTCTCGTTTTATCATATTTTATAAAATTTTGTTTTTAAAAATCCTTTTTAAGGTAAAGAACAAAAAATAATTTTTTAATACTTTATAAAAATAAGGATTTTAGGTGAGTTGTTTTTAAAAACAATTTTTAAAATAAAAATAAAAATGGTTTGTTTTTAAGTTAAAAAACAAAAAATACTTTTTTAGTGTTTTATAAAAATAAAGGTGTTTTGAAAGTTATTCTTAAATAGTATTTTATAAAAATAAGGGTGTTTCAAAAGTTATTCTTAAAAATAATTTTTAAAATAAAAAACAAAAAAAATTGTTTAGATAAGTTGTTTTGAAATTTTTTGTTTTGTTTTGTTTTTGCAAAAACCATTAAAAATTCAATTTATATATTATAAATTAAATTTCATTCAAGTCTTATTGAAATGAAAATAGTTTTATAATTACAAATAAATTTTAAAAAATATTTTTTCATAAAACATGACTAATAATATTATAATAAAATCACAAATTATAATTTTTATTAAACAAAAAATATACTATTTTGGTATATATTAAAAACATAGGGATGTTAACATATTGGTAGTTTTTTAGTTAAAAATAAATAAAAAATAGTAATTTAAAATAATAAATTTTAACAATATTTTATTTAACCTTTTTGTTGGAGGAACTTTTATGGATAAGGTGGAAACTCAAAAAGTCAATACGATGAGTAAAAGGTTTTTACCGAAGAAACGTGATAGATAGGTGTCAATTGAAGGTAGATTTCAATGAAAAGTGCTTTTGGACTTTGAGGGTAATAAAAATTTTTGAAAGGGCTTTTTAGGTATCAAAAGTTTTATAAGCCTGGTCAAATTATTTTATGTGAGAATTTACTATTTCACCCTTCCCATGAAAATTTATTCCTTTTAAATCTAAAATGAATCTAATACATTTTTAGAAAAATTTTCCCTTTTAAGGAAAAATCTCATAGAAAAAAAAAATTCTTAAATGGGAAATATCTTAAGAAACCCAATGTCAATTTTTTTTCAAATACACCCAAGTCCCAATCAGCAGAGCCCATGTCCAAGCTCTCACCATCTTCCTCTCCACTTTCCTCATATTCAAAGGCAAGGATTCCGCTAGGAAAGACCAAAAGACCATATGCATCTAAAACACAAGTTTAAGGCATGGTTCTTTAGATATAAATATTACAATGATACCCTCAAATGGGGCCTTTAAATACTACTAGTATTCCTTAACAATCTTGGCTCTTTCAATTATGAACTTCCCCTCCTTGTACCTCTCCCTTGGCTCATAAGCCTGCACATACTTCCAACCCATCACCTCCCCACAGTTGCTGCAAGAGATGTTGGCTATGGTGAAAAGTCCAGTGATGAGCTGCTTCTCCTCCTTTTCCCCCACAACTATGTTCATTGCATGGTGGAACAAGAATGCTCGCCCAGATTTTCCCTTTATATGAAGACAATTAGATAGATAATCAAATGGGGAGGACTTGAACTCGAGACTTCTGGTTAATCAAAGTTTTGATACTATGATGTAAAGTATCATATGACAGGATATAAAAATTTATATAATTTATGTGACATCCCACATCGGATAAAGGGAAAATTTTGGGCGCTATAAAAGTATGAACACACGTTTTAAGGCTGTGAAGGTTCCTTTGAGTCAAAAGAAAACAATATATATACGGTTGGAAGCAGACCATTACAAATGGTATCAAAGTCGATATCTAACCTTAGTATGGGGTTTGTTTGACTCCGTAAGAGTGTTTATCTGTCAATGAAACACAACGAGGACATTGTGTCTGCATGGGGGGTGTTTGTGACATCTCACATCGGATAGAGATAAAACAATATATGTATGTGGGGGATATAATACCATGATGCAATTCAATTTAAACTCGAGAATTCTAGTTAATCAAAGCTTTGATACTATGATATAGAGTATCATCTAAAAGTAAAAATCAATGTAGCTAAATCGATGATAAAGCAATACATGGATGTGGGAGATATGATACTATGGTGTAGTTCAATTGAACCCGAGACTTCTAATTAATCAAAGTTTTAATGTTATGATGCAAAGTACCATATTAGCAACTCATCAAACCTTACCAAAGCCTAAAAACACTTTTAGGGTTAACAATCTCAAATGACCTCTACCTAAAAGATTGCCCCTAAAGAGTTTGAAGGAAATATAAAGAATATAAATTTGAATTCTAAGAAGGTAAATGGGTGAAAGTGGATAAATCTGCCCTCACCCTCAAGAAAAAAATTTCCCTTTCTTGAGGAGCACAAGTTTACCAAACTACATAAAAGATTAGCAAGGAAAGACTAGAAAGTGGGCCTAATCTACAAGTTAATAATTACCCAAAAATCTTTAGAAATGAGGTCTTGCCAGAAAGCAACGGGGTTTCTGCAATTCCTGCAGCTGAAGGTAGGACGATGACCAGGAAATTCCCCCATTGAACTGAAAAATAACCACCAATTGAATGAATTTTGGGAAGGAAATTGGGAACTTAAACTACCAATCTATGAAAAAAAATTTGCAAAGTACTAAAGGGGATGCTAGATCCTCATACATGAGAGATGGGTTTTGAGGGTTCTGCTCTCAGAGATGAGAAACAATGGTGAAAGTTGGAGGGTTTTATAAGGATTTGATCAGGAATCTCTTGACTGGCAGCTGAGAAAATACATAAAAGGAGATGGAAAATTGAGGATAGTTGACAAGATAAGGATTAGGTGTTGACAATAGTCTAATGAATAGTACAAAGAAAAAAATGATGAGATTATAAAATTGAGTTGAATAAATCCTTACTTGGGGGCCAAGGATTGGACTTTAGGCGTATCCTATCACAAGTAGGGACAAGACCACCACTTCCATCCACATGGATTCTTTCTAAGATCGAACTCTCATCTAAGCCCTTGATATATACATAAATAGCAAAATCCGGACCGTCAAATAAAGATTAAAAAAAGACTTGGGTCAAAATGCAAACAAGTGATTTGGTCGGGTGCTCATTTTTTTTTATTATATGGTATTTAAAAGTAAATTTTCGGTATTATAATACAATAAATAACTTTTATTCAAATAGTTCATATTTATGTATATAATATGATTCATCCTAATTTTGCTCCAATCACAACATGTGTACATTTAGGTGTTATTATTGTACTATAAAGAGGATTAACTACCACACGTCTCAATCTAATAGTTATCCTTATTGATCTCTATATAATTTAATAATAATGACCTCTAAATCTAAATATGAATATTTTAGTGATGCAAATCGAGAAATAAACCAAAGTCGGATATGATTTATTTTATGAATAGTTAAAATAAATGATTATCATATTTTTACTATTTGAGAAACCAATTGAATGACATTGTTTTTTCATATATAGTATAAAAAATGTTTTTAAAATATTATTTAAGAAATTATTTAAACATTAAAAATAATATTTCGTAAAGATCGAATACAATCTTGAAAAGTGTTTAATGTGATAAGTGTACTTGTCCTTTACTTTTGAGGGTAATTTTGAAACAAATAAGCAATTGATAATATTTTTTCTCATTTATACACTAAAATTCAAAAAGATAAAAGCAAATACGGGCAAATAGACTCGAGACAAAATCCTACACATATTGACTCATTCCCATAAATATTTGTCCATTTTAGATCCAAAATGTATAATGTTAGAAAAAAATTTCCTTTTAAAAGAAAATCTCATAGAAAAAAAAAATCTTAAATTGGTGATTTCTTAAGAAACCCAATGTCAAAATTTTTTTTTTTCAAATATACCCAAGTCCCAAGCAGCAAAGCACATGTGCAAGCTCTCACCATCTTCCCCTCCACATGCCTCAAATTCAAAGGCAGGGATTCCACTAAGAAAGACCAAAAGACCATATTCATTAATTAGTAATTACTATAAGTTCATCACCATGTAACTTATTGTATCCAACACACAAACTTAGGGCATAGTTCTTTAGATATAAATATCACATGACACCCTCAAAGGGGGGGCTTTCTAGTAATACTACTAGTACCTCTCCCTTGGCACATACTTCCAACCCATCCCCTCCCCACAGGTGCTGCAAGATATATTGGCTATGGGAATCCATTCTATGATCAATAAGTCGAAACATAGAATCAGGTGGTCCTTAGGTCTGTTTGGTTCCCCGGAAAATCCATTTGGATTTGTAGGTTTTTGAGAAATCTGATTTTAATGGTAATTTCTAAAAAATAATAATTTTGTATTCATATATGTTGAAGTTGGAGAGTCCATTCACTTCTCTCCAATGTGATTATGTCTTTTGAAATGGGTTATTTATATTCCATTCAAGTCCAAAAAATTATGGGACAAAGGAACAAAAATATCAAATTTTTAATTTTGGTTTTTCTTAAAAAGAAATATAAAATATATTTTTTTTAAATGCAGTCATAATCATATATCATTTGTATATTTACAAACTCATTTTTATGAAGAAAACTAATAACAATAATAATAAAATTATTCAAATTTCAACTTAGCTAATCTTTACCGTCAAATCTCATATGTTTTTCATTTTTTATTTTTACCATTTATGTATTTTTTTATTTTTCCAAAATTCAAAATTCCACTATATATGAGAAATTAGCATTTGAGAAAACATCAAATTTTCAAAAGTTAATTTTTTCCATTTATTTATTATTTATATTTTTCCAAAGTTAAAAAATCCACTATATGAAAAATTAGCATTTAAGAAAAAAAATCATTTTTTTTCAAAAAAAATTAAGTATTAATAATTTGTATATTGTTTTATCATTTCTTAAAATATTGTCCAAATTTAAAAATAATCTCTTAGTTTAATTTGAGCCCCTTCTTTATACGAGCTAATACATTAATAAAAAATGTTTTTAATATAATTACTTTTCAAGTGTTTTTACGATGTTTATCTAAAAAAATATTATAAATGATTTTTTAATATTATAAAAAAATTTAAAATTTTAAAAATGATTTTTAAATTTTATTAAATATTAAAAAAAAAACACTTTTTAGGTTGAAACTGTTTCGTGGAATCACGATAAAATGCTATGATAATCCATGGGCCAAATAATGAAATTAAAGCATGGGAGAAGCCCATTAGTTTTGAAATTAAGCCTCATGAAAAGCCCAAAATTTATGTTCCACACATTTTTTTTCTAATTAAGCCCAATTTGAAGCCTAGAAGCTATCCCTCCAATTTTTATTTATTTTTCCATCTTTTCCCCAAAACGCAGCGTTTCGAGCCACAACGCAGGGTCTAACAAAATGCGCCAGGGCACGGAAACCAAAAGCCACCATAGCGACTGAGCAACCTCCGAATCCACCACCACTCCTCCGCCCTTTTCCGCCGGAATCCGATTCCTACTGCTCTCCGGTTCTCCAATCTCTCTCTTCTCTCTCGCAAATGGCGGATCCTTATTGGAGGTACGGCGAAGTCAGGCAGCCGCCGCCGATTCCTTCTCTCTCCGCAAAACGACCTCGTTCTGATTACGGTAACCTCCACTCTATCTCCTGCATCCATTTTTCTTTTTGGTTTCACGGTGAATTTAGGGTTTCGAGTTATTTTTGTTTAACGTTTTACCATGCATTTTTTGTTTTCATGGTGAAATTAGGGTTTTGTGTTAATTGCTTCGCTTTTTTTTTTTTGTTTTCCATAGTGAAATTAGGGCTTCGAGTTAACCTTTTTAATATTGTAGGGCATTTTTCTGATTGATTGTTGTGAAAGCTGAAGAAAATGCAAGCGAAGGATTTTGACCTTTTTTCCACGGCTGTTTGTACTATCTGATGTGTCTTTGTTGTTGTTTGAGGTGTTTCTAGGTTAGAGTTTTCAATGTGTTTGGCTGCACGGAGGAAAACGAGGGAAAATAAAATTCTGATTTTTTGTTTATTTGATAGAAAACCTCTGAATTTGTTTCCCCTTCCTTTTTCTGGATTCTTATTTTTTATTTTCCTTTTTCTTTTCACCAGTTCTCTTGGCACCCAAAAGGAACTTAAAAGCCATATCTTCGTGCATAAATCTTCTTATTCCAACCTGGAACTAGTCTACTACCATTATCTATTACAAAACTAACCTTTTCATTGGGGTTATTGTTCCATCATTTTCTTGCTAGGCGCCTCACATTTCAATTCTGTCGATCGTTATAAATGCTTTCTTTCCGGGGCATTTCATCCATGATTTCACATTGAGCAAGGAATAAAGCTTCAAGTTTTCAAAAGTACTGCAAAATTTTTGAGTATCTACCTCCAAATTTTCATACATCCGCAATAGGACATTAAAAACTCAATTCTATACCATTGCCTTTTATATCCTTACACGTTGCAAAACGGTGAACCAGTTTCCAATTGACTACTAACTACTAAGTCCTTGTCGGTAGTCCAAAAAATGTTGCATTTTGGTGACATTGGCTGGACTGGTAGGAATATCTCATGAGGTAATAATATTCTGCTGACTCAATATCTTTCTTCTTCTTTTTTCTTCTTTTTTTTTAATTTTAAAAAATTAAGGATTTTTCAGATTTTGAAAGTGGAATTCAATATGGTAAAGCTGAGGACATTTATATCTTTTGTTCATTTGTTGTGACAATTGTGTGTAATTTATTTCTAGATTGAAACTCAGAGTTAGGCAGTTTGTTTATACTAGAAGGGGTCATGTGCTGTGATTGCCACGCTTCCTGCCAAAAATGTAAAATATAGGGTCCGCAGTTAGGAGTTTTTTTATGTTTTTCATCCTAGTTCTTTAATTGTTAAAGAAATGAGGGATATTTTTGGTAATTTATCATGACGTAGACGTGTTTGAGTTTTTGTGACAAATTTCTAATTTTAGAAATGGTGTTATAATCACCAAAGAGGGCTGTATTTAATCCTCAATGTATCACTTGATATTTTCCTTCATAACACGCAAGGTTGTTCCACGCATGTTTCACTTGTTTTGAGCCTTTTATTTGTTGAAAGATCAAATCCTTCTCTATAATGAATATTGCTTGTTATCCAAAAAGTCAAGTATTAGAAGCATATATAGATAACTGATTTAGCATTTTTTTTTTTAAGAATAGATAATTTTAGTGCAAGCAAACTGAAAGGCCACAAATGCATGTTACATGCTCAAAAAGAACAACTTAAAGGGTTAAGGCTGGCTTCTGAAAAAGACCAAATTAAAATCCTCTTTGTTGATTATTTCTGATCATAAATATTTCCCCAACCTTTGAGTATCCAGTTTTACAAGGTTTTCGCTTTTAATTTATAAGTAATATGCTGCATGAAGTATTGAACAGATCAGTAGTTTGCTTAGCTATATAATTGCTGGCGGTGACTGTTATTCCTTTTCTTTATGGGCCTGGAGATTTCCCCCCACCGAGAGCAGTTAGCTCCTGAATGGCAGCCATATCATGTCTGTTTTTCTGTAATGTTTTTTTTCAAGCTTTGTTTGTATTGTATGGTGAGCTGGATCCAGGAAATGGTTCTAGACAATCATGATATGTTCTGCATTGTGATTATAACCAATTTAATAATGCTCCAAGCCTCCAAACGAAGGAAATTCAAATCTTATTTTATTTTGGACAGCCTGTTCTCCAGGAAAGGCGACTGTTCCACTGCATGACATTCAAATTGTGTTATGTAGATGCTTCAATTACAAACATTAGCCTCCTTGCATTCTCTATTGTATGTTTGCTGGCCAACAGCATTTATACAATATATCATTCTGGTGAAATGGATGGAACATTGTGGAAACTAGTCATGGCGCAATACTGAACTATTAGAAATTGTGTTACCAAAATGGTGCTTTCTCATATGGTACATGTAAAGAAAGGGCACTCTTTAAACTAGGCGGGAGCAATGTTTTCAGAGCGCTACTTGAGGCACACCTTGAGGCGAGGCGGGTCTAAAATGCACTAAGGTGTTATGGAAAAAACACAACTCCCAAAAGCGTTCGCCTTTCAAATTCAAGGCAAACATGAAGCATGCTTTTGTGCGCCTTTTATGCCCTAGAGGTTGAGACGTAAGCCTTTGTGGATCTAATGTGGGTCACCTAAAAAGAAGGAAAACCAATCTCTAACCCCAAAACGGAGAACACTAACCCTAACTCTCCATGGAAACTGGACACCATACATCACATCTGTCGGCTCTCCTTTGAAGATCAGCTCTTTCTTTGATGACAACTTCTCTCTGGTGTTCTCCCTTCATCGTCTTGGCATCATCGTCTGTCCATCTCACCTCACTTCTCTCGTTTCTCCCCTTCATCTCACATAACCACATTTATACTTTTTTTTTTTCATTTGTTTATCTTATTTTTTCACCATCACATGTTGTCTTCATATCTCCATTTTCACTTTTTATTTATTTTTTTAATTTTGTTTTTCTAATTCCTTTTCTATTTTTGAAATATATATTCGAAAGAAAAATATTACTATAGTTTATTCTTTCCTTAATTTAATTTTTTCTAATTAGGTTTTTTATTCTTTAATTTTATTTTTACCAAATTAAATGAAATTGATTAATTTGACTTTAATTCAGTTTTTTATATTTTAAGATTTGGTATGTATAACATTTCAAGTAATTATGTCTTATCATTTTCTAATTATAAATTGACTTGTTAGGAGGTTTTTTATTTATTCTATTTTTATTTGTTTAGACATTTTAAATATATTTTAAATTCCATTAAAATATTTTTTAATTGCAGAATTAGGCTCTCAAAAGGCTTAGGCCTCATAGGATATGGTATGTATTTTTTTGATAAGTAAAGCAAATGTAGGTATGTATAGCATTTCAAGTAATTATGTCTTATCATTTTCTGATTATAAATTGACTTGTTAGGAGGTTTTTTAATTATTCTATTTTTATTTGTTTATGCATTTTAAATTACTTTTAAATATATTTTAAATTCCTTTAAAATATTATTTAATTGTAAAAATTAGGCTCTCAAAAGGCTTAGGCCTCAACGCTTCGAGACTTACACCTCTCCTCATAGATATAAAAACGGGTCGCCTTATCCTTTCGCCTTTAAAAACTTTGGGTGGGAGTATTCTTTGATTAGACCAATGGATTTAAATAACCTCCTAGCATTGCATTGTTTGAAGGTATACCTAACAATTCTATGCGGAGCGTCTATCTTTCCATATTGTTGGATGTTCTTCCGCACATTTGGATGGAACATAATATAAAGGAATATTTTGAAGGTAGTGAATTTCTGATGTTTCAGATTGTTTTGTTGACTGCTTGTGAATAGGATTTTTAAGGGGTTGCTCCTATTTGGTCCTCGTTGTTTCTTGAGAATTTTGCCATTCGGGTCACTTGAATGGCTTCACAGCAGCTCTGGCAAGTCAGTGGGACCATGTTGGGTTTCTTTATAAAATGATGTTGAAATCATCGGACTTAAGCTGTCTGTGCGTGTAACCAGGGTTATCCTTGTGATCATTTATTTATTTATGGTAACAAATAGCATACATGGACCAATGAAGTTGGCATCAAGGCCCTGCTTACTGGTTTTATAAGCATGTATCGCTTCCAGTATTTTGAGTATATTTGACATCACTAGCAGGGCCTAAACAATATCTACAACCTGGTTAAGTGTGATGTGATAGTTTTTAACTGTTATGCTAGTTCACACTCCAGGGTGGGCACCAATCTGGGTTATGTTTGTTTTTGTTTTTATTTTTTATTTTTTTATGACCAAGGAGCCTTCCATGGCCAAAGCCCATAGGATCTGGGTTATGTTTGTTATGATCATAACTTATCATGTTTTTGGTGGGTATAACTTATTATTTTTCTAAGTTCTTATTTCTACTTATCTTCTAACTTCTCTCCTTCCTCCCCCCCCCCCCCTCCCTTTTTTTTCTTTCTTTCTGGAAAGAAGTCAAACAAGTAGGAAAACTGGACTACTTTGTTGCTTAATTTTTTATGGTCCAGCATGCAGTTGCTCATGCGCTTTTCTTCTGTCTGTAGAAGAAATTCATCTGCATTTTACATTGTTCCCTTTGATGGTTAATTTGATGTAATTTTATGCTTAATCCTGTAGATGTTCCTGGTGGCCATGATTTGCCCAGTTATTTTTCTCGTGAGGATGAAAGAGCAGCTCACCGTTCAATTAGGGATTCTGATTCCATTGGAGCATCCTATGATCGTTACCTGCGCAATGCAGTACTTACTATTTAATAATGTTCTTGAATTATGGTTCCTTTTTTGCCATTTTCTGTATAATGAGTACTAATATACTAGTGCAACTATGTAGCAGATGCCATCCTATGGTGGAGATTCTGGTCGGCCATTGAGCGGGGGAATAACTAGTCACCCTGTAGATGATCCACGTGTTGTGGGTGTTAGAGGTGTGGACCAAGGTGCAACTGTAAAAAGCCAGAGCTTAGGATTCAGTGGAGGAAGACCTGAGCTTCCCCTTCCTCCTGATGCTTCCAGTACATTGTTTGTGGAGGGCTTGCCTGCAAACTGTACCCGCAGAGAAGTATCTCGTATCCTTTTTTTGATCCACTATTTTTTTTGCCTAGTATGACTTTCCTTTTTCCTCCTCTATTTTACAATAAAATGCCATTAGAAGCAGCAGAATTGGGCATTTATTATGCTCCACTACTGTCTTGCCTAGCATCACTTTCATTTTTTCTCCTCTATTTTGTTTTCTTCACTTGGATTTGTAGATATCTTTCGCCCTTTTGTAGGCTACAAAGAAGTGAGACTTGTGAGCAAGGAATCAAGACATGTAAGTTCATTTTTATCCAAGCAGATTTTTTAATTCGTCAATGAATTCATTGTTATTTTTCTTGCAGTCTGGAGGTGATCCATTGGTACTCTGTTTTGTTGACTTTGTGAGTCCAGCACATGCAGCCACTGCAATGGATGCTTTACAAGGTGAGCTTGACATGCTTATTACTTTCTAGTGGATTTTTCCTTTGTCAGGCAACTAGTGGAAACATTTTCTATTTTCTTGATAGAGTCTCCTCTCCTGTTTCTTCATAATGCAAGATTATATATAAGGAAAAGAAAAAGGGGACTGGCTACTTCCACATTTTAGAGTACAAAAACTAAGAATTGCACACCAATAGATCTATGCTGTACAGGTGTTTTGAGGTTTCTCATCAAGCATCAGATTTTGTAGGAAATGGGTTTACTTAGCAACAGTTTGGGCTCTATCTTGAGATTAGTATAATTTTATATTGGGTAGCTTGAGAGTTTGAAAGTCCTTAAGCTTCTCATTTCTCAAGAAGAAGAAGAAGAAGAAGAAGAAATCACAAATTCTTCAAATCTTTGGTTTGGTGGCTCAAATCTCTCACAAATAGAAGTGAAAACTGCACTTTTGGAGGCTTGCGCAGGATCTGACTCTTTTTCTTTAGGAAAGGGAAAGTGACAAACCACCTTTATCATGAGCAGGTCGTGAGACAAACAGTGTGTTACTGATAGAAATTACTGAAATTAATGAACTTACATCTAGTTTATATTCCCATCTTGCTCCATTCTGTTCCAGGTGAATTTCAAGATTCCCAACTGCCGATGTAGTTC
The DNA here is from genome assembly GCF_030704535.1 of Vitis vinifera. Lineage (NCBI taxonomy): Eukaryota > Viridiplantae > Streptophyta > Magnoliopsida > Vitales > Vitaceae > Vitis > Vitis vinifera. Next base: position 27,151,300 of record NC_081820.1, on the reverse strand, counting down.
TATACTTGAAAGTATACATTAAAAAATTTTGCAACTTTAAGTCTTGGGGTTGAAGTTGCGGATTTATCCTTTTTAATTTTTGGTTTTATATTTACATAAGTAAATAGAAGGGGCTAATTTAATTTGGCCACTTCCACTTGTCCAGATTGCGTGGGCCATTTAGAACCATCTGGCTTAATCGGGGATTTAGCTCCACTAGGGTATCTGGATCTAGGTTACGGAGGATTCTCATGTCACTTGCCTAACTGGCAATGCTTGTCTGGTTGGATTTTGAGTTAATCGCACAACCTCTTTGTTCAGCCCGATCTTTTACTTATTTTCCTCACAAGAGGAAACCCACAGGATGACTAAAGTAAAATACCAGGTAGGTGAGTCAAAATATTTCCCCTAACTTCCAGAGATGCATCACAGAGTGCAACTAATTAGAAATTGAGAGAGAACTGAGAACCTTCCTCCATGGCTTGGGATTAAAGCATGTTGATTGAGCTTACCTTATAATGCAGCAGGCTTTTTCTTCTTTTTAGTTTTCTTCTTATTTCTTTCTCTTTCTATTTTTAATTGGGTTGAGTGGACGAAGGACTGGCACTGCCTTTTTGCCCAACCAGGAAATGAGTGACAGAACAACCACAACATAGGTGTTTCTAGAAGTGATTATGAACGTTATTCCAGTGCATTTTGCAATTGTGTATTTGAGTTGTAGTGCCAATTGCACGTCTAATATCTTCGGTTCAAAACACGGTGAGTTGCGCAAGCGTAAAACAGTCAGAATTAATTTTGCAGGTTATAAATTTGATGAGCATGACCGCGACTCGGTCAATTTAAGGCTTCAATTTGCTCGCTATCCTGGTGCGAGGTCAGGTGGCGGGCATCGTGGCAAGCGTTAATATGCGATTTGCAGGTGATTCAATGCTCTCTCCCATACGTCGACCCTTTAATATTCATGGAGGTTAGGTGCTTTTTTAGAACGTTCATTATGGAATGATGAATCACACTAAATCGTGGAACAACGCTTCTCTGTAGGACCCACTCGAATCGGGGAGGTTTACATTAGAAGTGATGATACAACAGCCTGTGCCGTCTCGAGAATTACACAAATCTCTGAATGGGTGATTGTTAAAACCAAGTTGAATCGAGTGGGTTTTTCGTAATCGAGGGACGATGCTAGTTTTGAAGTGCCGTTTGCTTTTCTGAGAGATGATTGTGAAGTCTAATTGGTTTTAATTTTTAAAGATTTCTTTCAATATCATTCGACTTAAACTTGATACTGCTAATCTTTATCCGGCGATGAACCTATGGAAGATTACTCTTGCTTTTTGTTAGTTTATTGGGGATAGAAATTCCAGAGCAGCACATATTTATATCAAATGTGGTGGTTTAATCTGTCTTCTTTTTCCTCTGTTTTTTTAAATGCTCTATTTCTCAAAAAACAACTGCATTACTGCTTTGATCAATTCTATTTACCGATGAGAACTCACAACTCATGCCAAATCCCGGTCTTAGATTCTGCATCTTTGAATGCCTTGGGCGGACATTTTGATAGCTCTTGAACATGGCTTAGGTTTTTCCATTATTTTCTACCCATAGTTCTATGTTTCTAAGATTGTGTATCAACTGTCTCTGCTTGATGCTGCTTCTAGAGCTTTCTGGTCAATATGGCTCTTTTGATCTCTATCTATCCCTTAAACATTCAAAGAATTTATTCTCTTGTCTCTGCTTGATGCTGCTTCTGGAGCTTTTGGTCGATGTGGCTCTTTCGACTCTATTGTCCTTTTTCATTTTTAGCTTTGCGAATCATTTTTTGATTCTGATGTTGTTCTAGCTGCTGCCTGCCTAAGTCTCTGTTAAAGTGCTTTCGCTTATCTGTCACTAGGGTGTGCAGATGCCCGACTCTATCCATTGGGCTACTTCTACTTACCTATCTCTAGGGTTTGATACTGACCCCATCCGTTAGGCTGCTTCTACTTATCTATCTCTAGGGTTTGACGGGGTTTAATGTCCTCAAATGGTTACTTCAATTGTTGGGAAAGAGTGGGAGCAATAACAGCTATCAGCTCCGTATTGTTTGGGAAATATCTTTGACAGTTGTTATTGTTCATATTCTCACCCTTTGTGTTGCTAGAACAGTGATGTTGATGATGGTTATGTATTTCAACTGTAATTCTTTTGATGGTATAATGTTGTTTCTGTTGAGCTGAATATCGACAACGGAAACCTAGCACCATGGATTTCCAGAATATACTGTTGGTACTAGTAGATAAGGACCCGAGGGCAGTCCATTACCACCCTTTAAAGAGTCGCTTGTAGGCTTGTAGCCTTTATTCTATTATCTTGATCTGAGCTGCCCATTATGACTACTTGCGTCATTGCCCTTTTGATTCCCAGAATACCTCTAATTCCTTCGACATGTTATGATTGATTCCTCAAAACTGAGCTCTGGGAGGGCACGCTCACTTCTGTTAGTCTCTCTATTTATTAACGTATATACTTGGCTTAGTTTAAACATTATGATTTGATTTAGCGAATTCGAAATTAGTTGGGGCCTGTGGCTATAAACGATCTTTGTGATCTGGGGCCCTGGGCTGTTCAAGTGTATGGGTCAATCTAGACCGTTAAATGATGGTACAAGGACACGAGTCTCAGTGGTGATATCAGACCCACGTATAATGATGATATTCAAGTATAAACTAATATAGGGCAATGGGATTTTTTGATCATGTGAGAATTTGTGATTGGGTGAGAAGGGGAGAGATAGATTGGGGTTTCTGGGCATTGTTCTATGTTAAAGTCCTTACGGCACTGGAGGCCATTGCAAATGTGGGCAATGCTTGGTAGTCAAATTTCTAGATGTGAATCAATGATGATCAAAGACGACTCTAATGGACAGAGTGGATCACGGGTGGACCGCATTGCTTTTCAGTTTTTTGTCCTTTCTTAGCCTTCTTTTATTGACTTCTTTTATCTCTTAGCAGTTTTAATAATTCCCAGAGGATGAGGTTCTCTGTACAAAGATCACATTGCTCTTTTTAGAGATCCGTGTGAGGGTTTTTTTTTTTCTTTGGAATAATTTCATTTAGTTCTCATGAGGTTTTAACGAAAGGTAACGAAGATTGTGTTTGATATTAATTTTGAAAAGTATTTTTAAGTTTTTTAATATTTAAATGATAAAAATATTCAAGTGTTAGAAATGTTAAAAATATTTGTTAAAATTACTATCAAACGAATTCAAATTTTCATTGATTTGAAAATTTATCAAATAAACCTTTTATTTTGAATTAGAGGGGAGGTGAGTGACAATATTAAATGAGAAAGATAAGGGAAATAAATGATGAAATTACAAACCAATAAGGTTAAATGTATTTAGTTAATTTAGAGAGTGCAATGACATAACTATTTTTTGGGAAGTATCTTTTATTTTTTATTTATTTTCGCTGGTGTTTAATTAATTAATTAAATTTGAGTATTTCTAATGAATGAATTTGGCGTGAAGCTTGACTCATAATGGCCCCCGACCTGGGGGTGAGGATTATGATGGCAAGAGATGCGACTTTGGCGAGTGCCTAGTGACCATAAAAATGAAAAGGACACCAAACTGGTTCCAATAAATTCCGGTGCCTACTGAATGAATTTGGCGTGAAGCTCGAATCATAGAGGCTACCAACGTGGGGATGGGGCTAATGTTATAATGGCAAGAGATGCAACTTTGACGTAGTGCCTATTGACCAGAAAAATGTACAAGTACATTAATATCATAAAATAATAAGCTAATTTAAATCATTAATTTATGATGTGTATACTATTCTTTCATCAATATCATAAAATTTTCTTTAATAAAAAAGCGATTCGTGCGGAACGAATAATGCTGGCAGTTGAAAACTTGAATGTCAATGCGCCGACGATTCAAGGACAACGGCGCCGTTATGACTTATTTTTCCCCGAATTGCACAAGGTAATATTAAAAAAATCCGAAAGAACTGCTCTAGATGACGAAACCTTTATCAGTTATCACCCACCCAGTCTACATAGGTAGGACTGCCAAATTTCATTACGTTCCGTATCCAATCGTCTGTCTAATAAAGCGCATCACCCAATACCAATAGTCATCTTCGTTCTGAACTCCATTAATTAATTAATTAATTAATTCTGGATTAAGTTATTAAAATAATAAGAGAGTTGCCTTATTCTAACAATAGATTCAGAATCAACCACTTAGAACAGAACTTGATCAACTCAATAATAAAATAAACGTCCTTAATGAGCAACTATTCAATACTAATTTAAAACTTACGCATATCATCATCTTTTATCTCCTCACATTAGCATTAAATAAATGTAGTTAATGACTAAATAAAAAATTTAAACTCGAAAGTGTAATTAAAATTAAAATCACTTTCAAGTAGACTTCAAGTAATTTTTAAATGTTAAAAAGGTAAAAAAAAAACGTTTTCTAAAATTACTATCAAATAGACTTGAAATGTTTTGACAATTATCCATGGATTATTATTATACTAAGAGTCTGTTTAATAGTAACTCTAAGAAGTGTTTCTAACTTTCTTAACACTACCAAAATTTTTATCATAATTTTAAAACATTTAAAAAAAAAAATTAAATTAATACCAAACACACTCTAAATGTCAAGCTAGAATTGAATGGAATAGGAGTCTTTTTCATGTCTGTACTAATATAACTAATAATTAACAAATTTTCCTGAAGATATTTTAAGTATGGAATTTGAATAATTTTTAAATATTAGAGAGGTTAAAACTATCTCCTAAAATCACTGTAAAGTAAACTTTAAGTAATTTTTAAATATTAAAAAGGTAAAACAAATTGTTTCCTAAAATACTATGTCAAATAGACTTGAAGTGTTTTGATAATCATCCATGGATTGTTATTATGATAAGAACCCGTTTGGTAGTAATTTTTAGAAGTGCTTATAACTTTTTTAACACTTACAAAAATTTTGTCATTCAAATATTAAAAAAAATTAAAACATTGTTTTTAAATTAATACCAAACACACGCTAAATATCAAGCTAGTATTGAATGGAATGGAGAGTTTTTTCATGTCTATACTAATATAACTAATAACTAACAAATTTTCAGGAAGACATTTTCTTTATCTTATGTTTGAATTGCTTTTCAAGAAATTAAAAATTATTTTCCGTAGAGTTAGTGAATTGTCATTTATTTTAGAAGCTTCATTCCGAGTCATAAATAACGCAATTCTATGTTTGATAAAACTTTTGCAACAGCAGTTATTCGAAATGGAATCTAACTCAGGAAAATGTGAATGGCGATCATCATGATTAATTTATTTAAAAATTTAAAATTTTTACACTTTCAATGGCTGAGATTGGCCTACCTAAACTTAAGTAGTGGAGGTCAGTGTGAAACTAAGGCTACTAAACTGGAAGAAGAGGAAGAGTACCACTTTGTATCCTCACAGCCAGCACTAAATTCATGGCTGAGATTGGTGAAGCTGCAGCCATGGAGGCTGGAGTTTCCTACGAGTGTCCTATCAAACAAGTGGATGTCACAGTTCCTAAAACTGATGATCCCACTATTCCTGTTCTCACCTTCAGAATGTGGGTTCTGGGTCTGTCTTCATGTATTGTTTTATCCTTTGTGAACCAGTTCTTCTGGTACAGATCACAGCCATTGATAATTTCATCAATATCTGCACAGATTGCTGTTGTGCCTATAGGCCATTTGATGGCCAAAAAGATCACAAAGCGGGTGTTCTTAAAGGGTTCTAGGTGGGAGTTTACACTTAATCCTGGGCCTTTTAATGTCAAGGAGCATGTTTTGATCACCATTTTCGCCAACTCGGGTGCTGGAACTGTTTATGCTACTCATATCTTGACTGCAGTGAAGCTTCTGTATAAGAGGAACCTCACTTTCATTCCTGCCTTGCTTGTTATGACAACCACTCAGGTAATTTTCTTAAATTTCTTGTGAGTTTTTATTGTTAATAGTATTGATTTTTAAGATTTTATTGATGATTTTATCGATTTTGTTGTATTGGTTTTCCAAGATTTTATAACGGTTTTAATTATTAGCCTAACTAATCTGGGATCTGGGAATCATGTTATTGTAATTTAGGAAGTTTCAGGATCATTCATGAATGTTCACAAGTCAGTGGAATATACAAGATGAATTCAGGTTAAATTTCAAGACATGATCCTGAAATATCATGGAAATGACTTCATATGTCGTGTACTGAGTTGACTCTTAAGCTCCTAGTTTTCTTTTTCTATTGCAGTTGTAGAGATCAAATGGTGCTAACAAATTTTTATTGTTTTAAATTTTAAACTTTTATGACAGATTTCTGTTATCATCATTACTTAAGTGTCCTTTTTTTTTTTAAACCCCGGAACCTTTCTTGGTCAAGCCCTTTAAACTCTCCATGGGGATCCAAACCTCGGGATACGGAGTAATCTATGATATTCAACCAGGAGGGAAAATTTTTTTTCAAACAAAATGATTTTCATGAAAGAAAATCGAAGTTAATTAAAATTAGCTAGAAACTTATATTACCTTCATTTTCTCTTTTCTTTCATTCTTGCTCTTGCTTTCTTCCTCAATTTTTCAAGGAACCAAACATTAACCTAGTTTTTTGTATGAATTCTAGGTGTTGGGGTTCGGCTGGGCAGGACTTTTCCGGAAATTTCTGGTTGAGCCGGGAGAGATGTGGTGGCCTTCTAACCTGGTTCAGGTTTCACTGTTCAGGTATCCTTGTCTTTGTGATGGTTATTCCTCCAAGAAAAGGGTGTCTTTATGGTTGAGTAGCTTTTCTAATGAACCTAATGAATATTTCAGAGCTCTACATGAGAAGGAAAAGAGGCCTAAAGGCGGCACAACCCGGACTCAGTTCTTCCTCATAGTCTTTATTTGCAGTTTCACATACTATGTGGCTCCTGGGTATCTCATCAACATGTTAACATCTTTCTCCTGGGTCTGTTGGCTTGCTCCTAAATCCATTCTGGTGCAACAACTCGGGTCAGGCTTGGAAGGCCTAGGAATCGGCTCAATTGGGTTGGATTGGTCTACGATTTCATCATATCTAGGGAGTCCATTGGCTAGCCCCTGGTTTGCCACAGCCAACGTTGCCCTTGGATTCTGCCTAGTGATGTATGTGATGACACCTGCCACATACTGGAGCAATGTCTACAATGCCAAGAACTTCCCTCTATATTCTGAAAAGCTTTTCACGTCGAATGGTTCACGTTATAACATTTTAAGCATCATTGATTCTAACTTTCATCTTAGTAAAGAACAATATGTGAAGAGTGGGCCTTTAAATATGAGCACCTTCTTTGCTATGACCTATGGTCTCGGGTTTGCCACACTTTCTGCTACTATTGTCCATGTCGCACTCTTCAATGGCAGGTAAACATTGAACTGGCTGGTTCCTAAATTTCTTCATAGTTTATATCATATTTTCTAGATCAAAAACTGATTTTCCTTCTAGTTCTTTCCTTCTATCATTGTTTTTGAGACTTAAGTTACATCAGAACCAATCTCTGTTCCTTCTGCTATAGAAAGAAATGTTCTAAAACTCATGATTCATGTAAATGATGTCTTATGAGCACAATTTTCATTTGTTTTATGCAATAAATCAACATCAATAACATGAACTAAAGCTCTTTTAAGCTGGTAAATGCAGTGAGCTATGGAAACAAACAAAAGGTGCCTTTGGAGAGAAAAAGATGGATATACATACATGGCTTATGAAGAAGTACAAGTCAGTGCCCAATTGGTGGTTTTTTGTGATCCACGTTGTGAACATTGCCACTATCATATTTGCATGTGAGTATTACAATGACGTACTTCAGTTGCCATGGTGGGGTGTCTTGCTTGCTTGTGCCATTGCCTTTTTCTTCACCCTTCCAATCGGCATCATCACTGCTACAACAAACCAGGTAGGAAATTGAACTTTAATTTATAAGCTGAAGTTGAGTTAAATGGAATAAAATCTAATAATGTAGCTATTTGGAATTTAAATGAACAATCTTTTGTTGCCGGTGAACAGACACCAGGTTTGAACATTGTAACAGAATATGTTATGGGATATATGTACCCAGGCCGTCCTGTTGCCAACATGTGCTTCAAGGTTTATGGGTACATCAGCATGACTCAAGCTCTAACCTTTCTGGCCGACTTCAAGCTGGGCCACTACATGAAGATTCCACCTAGATCAATGTTCATGGCACAGGTCAGTTTTGATTCTTTCACTGTTTCAAGACTAATAATGGTATTATTATTATAATACCACTCTACATAAAAGCGAACAGTTGAACTGGAAACTTTGAAGCTAAACTACCTTGGTATTGCAGGTGGTAGGAACAGTTGTGGCTGTAATTGTATACGTGATAACTGCCTGGTGGCTGATGGCAACCATTCCCAACCTCTGTGATACCACTATGTTGCCTGCAGACAGTCCATGGAGATGCCCAATGGACAATGTCTTCTTCGATGCCTCTGTTATTTGGGGGCTTATTGGCACTCGCCGAATCTTTGGAAACCTGGGTGCCTACTCGAATGTCAACTGGTTCTTTCTGCTTGGAGCCATTGCCCCTCTCCTAGTCTGGCTCATGCACAAGGCATTCCCAAAAAAGAAATGGATTCCCCTTATCCACATGCCAGTCTTGTTAGGTTCCACAGCAATGATGCCCCCAGCCTCTGCTGTTAACTTCACGAGTTGGATCATTGTTGGGTTCCTCTCTGGATTTGTAATCTTCAGGCACAAACCAAAGTTGTGGGAGCGCTATAACTATGTTGTTTCTGGTGGTCTTGATGCTGGAACTGCCTTCATGACCATATTAATATTCCTTACCCTCGGGTCCAGGAATGTTAGCATCGACTGGTGGGGAAACAATCCAGAAGGATGCCCCTTGGCTTCATGCCCAACTGCCAAAGGAATTGTAGTTGATGGCTGCCCTGTTTTCTGATACAGCCTTTTGATTGACCCCTATAATTTGAAACAATACCTTTTATTCTCTTCTTCTGTAGATGTACATAGTTTAGCCTTTTGTTATATGTGTGACTCCTGATATGCTGAAGGCACATAACTGGGTTTGTTAGCCTTTTAGATGAATGCCAAATCAAAATAGCAAGTACCAAACTTAATTGCTCTTCACTGGTGCAAATTGAACAATGGTTTCATTTGCTTTGGCAATCATATCCTGGCGCAGAAAGAGAGATATATTAAGTAGTCTTTTTATCATCAAATGATCTATGAAATACATTATTTTTATCATAAATGCAAAAAGGAGACAAGATTATTTCACTGTTAAAGATAATTTATTCACAAGAAGCATTACAAAATCCATAAGAAAAAGGCACGAGAGAGCCAAAGGTATGTTTTTCTTTTGGCTTAGTAGATTAGATTTACTTTGTTTAGCCACTTCTGCTTAAGAGACAGATTAGACTTGTACTCAGATAGTAATTAAGGAATTGATCAGTACCTTATTCTCCATTCCATTCTTTGCAAGCTTGGGAATGGTGATTGCCCTCCAATGTCATGTTTGAGCAGTGATAGCAACCTGAAGAGTTTTGTTAACGTGTAGAAGAAAAACATTTGTCGTTCCTTTCCTCTCAAGAGATGTAGCTGGAAACAATCTGTTCTATTTCCTTACCTATACCCAATCCACTCTTAAATTCTTCAAACTCTCTCTTTAATGAGAAGGCATCTGGTCTAGTATGGCATTATCATTTATTCATGTTATGCTATCAATGAAAAAATAGTTACTCCATTAAAGTGTGATCTTCTCCAAGTTGGGAGTTTCTTCTACTTCTCATTTTGAATGAGGCACCTGAAAGAAAAAAAGAAAAAAGGAAAAAAGGAGATTAATACCTACCTTCTTCACCTCATTACAGAGGTCAAGGGCCAAGATTTTGGTCAAAGTTACCGTTTCAGAGTAATTCAATGAAAAGCTTACATTATTCAATTTAACCAAGAGATTTAAGATCAACAAAATAATGGAAGAGAAGTGATTAGGTAACAGCTTTGTACCAAAAGCACTTAGAGTCAAAGCCAAATGAAATCTGCAAATAATGATGGTGACAAATCTTTTTCAGATTCTAAACAATTTGGAGGAGTTTCTCATGCTTTGCTGCTTTTTCAAGTATTCAAACTTTCCTAAACTTTTGGTTGAAGTACTATGACAGCAAAATCTAATATTTCAAAATTCTATATACATATACATAGTTTCATCTATAAAAGTATCACTACATCATAAAGATGTAGTTCTTTTTTAATAGAAGTTGACAAGAATAATGAATATTCTCATAACATCCTCATAATCGACATTGATGAAGAAATAGACATGGAGTCGGCCCCTTTAATGTCAAGGAACATGTTTTGATCATTGTTTTTGCAAACTCTGGTGTTGAAACTGTTTTTGCTACTCATATTATGAGAGATGCCTCCAATTCATTCCTGCCATGATTTTTATGCTTACCTCCCAGGTGCTCTTATGCTAAAAGGTGTCTTCATAGCAAGAAACTTTTTTAATCAAACTAATGAATACTACAGAGCTCTACATGAGGAGGAAACAAGACCTAAAGGTGGCACAATTCAGGCTTGGTCCTTTCTAATGGTCTCTATCTGCTGTTTCACTTATTATGTCATTTCTGGCTATCATTTTAATAAGTTAACATCCTTCTCTTGAGTCTGTTGGCTGGCTCCAAAGTCCATCTAAGTCCAACAACTTGGCTGAGGGCCAACTTAGAGGGCCTTGGAATTGGCTCCATTGGGTTTGACTGGGCTACAATTTCATCATACCTCATGAGTCCACCAACTAGCCCTTGGTTTGGCACTGTCAAAATAGCTATTGGATTCTTCCTCATAAGGTATACAATGATACACAAGTGGCTCAATGTCTACAGTGACAAGAACTTCCTACCATATCTCAAGAGCCTTCTCATGTCAAATATTCCAGGTATGACATCTCAAGTATCCTCATGTCTAAGTTTCATCTTGCCAAGGAAGTTACTCAAGGACTGGGCTTCTGTATCTCAGCACCTTCATTGCTACGAGTTATGGAGTTGGATTGGCCATACTTTCTGCTACCATTGTCCATGTCATACTCTTCAATGGAAGGTGAACCACCACCTAATTTGAGAATAGATAAGTGGTCAAATGTTTTTTGCGGTTTCTGTATAAACTTATACACTGCTTCTGTAAAATATGCTTACATACATTCATACATATATCCTATAAAATTCTTTATGAGTGTATAAAAGACGTTTTTTATGAACATAATTTTCATCTTGTTCGAACATGAGATATTAGGAAAATTAATTGTCCAACATGGAATTAAATCTCTGGTTGACTGACAGTCTCTACTGGTGTCTGTGCCTCCCCCAGTAGGTTTGGAGCATGAGACACATTATGAGCTCAAATCCTAACAGCTCAAGCTTTAAGAACTTGTCAACACATCTTACACTAAAATTTTTAATTAATAAGTGGTGCTGGCAACTTTAATGCAAAGAGAAAGCATATGGTTCCAATTAGAACCACATTATGTTATTCTGCTTATTTTAGTTTTAAATCCAGAAGTGAACATCTTAAAGCACCTCCTTTTGGCCTGTTACTCCACTAAAGTAAACTTGCAAGTATTACTCCATTGCATTTTTTAGCATAATAGACCCCATCAATAACTACAGATCACTAGAACCTGTGGCACACAATGATATATGGAAGCAAAACAGAAGGACATGGAGAGAAAAAGTTAGATGTACATACATTGCTTATTGAGAAGTACAATTCAGTAATCATGTGATCGTTCCTCATCACCCTTGTGTTGGCTATTGCTGCTTTTATGTTTGCATGCGAGTATTACAAAAAGGAACTTCAGTTGCCTTGGTTTTCTTTCTTGCTTGCTTGCTCTATTGTCTTCTTCATCCTCCCAATTGTTATCACAACTGCTACAACCAATCATAATTTAATTAATATGCAAAAGTAATGAGAAATATAATGATGAAATTTAAACTAGTACTCTTTGTTCAATCCTCTGTTGTTGAGCAGCAACCAGGTTTGAACATCAAAATAGAATATATTATTAGGTATATGTACCTGGGGCACCCGGTCTCTGACATGTGCTTCGAGTTATATGGGTACATCAGCATGACTCAAGCTTTAACCTTTCTAGCAAATTTCAAGCCTGGCCGCTACACAAAGATTCCACCTAAATCAATGTGTTAGTGCATTAGACTATTTAGATTAAGTTGACAATTTTGTTTCCTCCATCCTAGTTTAAAACTCTATGTACTTTCTTGTGATTTAAACTCCTTTGAAGATTCAAGATTGTTGTAGAATCAAATCAAGATTAAACAAGTATGGTTGAGTTATTTGAAAATAATGACATAAAACACATAAAATGGACTTATAGAAATTAGAAATAAAAATAATTTGGAAAGGAATTTTAAATTGAGGATTTAAAATTAAGAATTTAAAAAGAAAAATCTTTCCAAATAATAAAATTAATTTGGAAAAGAATTTTAAATTGAGGATTTAAAAAAGAGGATCTTTCCAAATCTTTTAAAGAATTTGGAAAAGAGATTTGAAGAAAGAAGTTAAATTAAGAATTTTAAAAGGAAAATCTTTCCAAATCTTTTTGAATTTAAAATATAACATTTTTCCAAATCTTTGTAAAATTCTTAAGTTTCTAAATTGTTTTTAGTAAAATATGGTTTCTAAATTAATTCCAAGTCTACTAGGTTTTCTCTTATATATGTTGATTAGAAGAGTTCTCTTAAGAACTAATGTGCCTAAACTTTTAAGTTATTATTATTTGTGCTTAACCCAAAACTCTCAAATATGTTTAGCTTTCCATTTGTTGAGTTGTGAAGGAGATTTGCATCCCTTCGAGCATTTAGGCGAGATCCACTAGAGCACACAAGGTGCTGTGTTGCAAACGTGGATTGTAGTATAGGTTCTGGAGAGTATCTAAGGATAACATCTATTAGGTAATTTTGTGTACTACTTTCTCATATAGTGGATTGTTGATTCGAGGTTTTTAACCTTGTGGTTTTTATCTCCACACCTTGTGTGAAGGTTTTCCACATAAAAAAATCTGTCTCTCTTGTGTTATTGTTCTTTTGGCTTCACTACATCAGAATTGAGATAGTTAAATAATTAAAAATATTCAATTTTGGGTTTAAAAGGTTCAAACACCTATTCAACCCCCTCTAGGTGTTACCCTACTAGATATTTGTTTTTTTCACATGTTCATGGCACAACCAGTTTTTCTTCTGCGTCTCAAGATTCTAGTATGTCTATATAAAAGCTAATCATAAAATTAGGAAATTCAAAACTAGCTTGATGGCATTTCAGGTGCAAGAGACAATTATATCACAAATGTATACCTGATAATTGCATGGTGGTTGATGGGAGCCATGCCCAACCTCTGTGATACCTCCAAGTTGCCCAATGACAACCTCTGGACTTGATGCGGAACCTTTGGAAATCTCGATATGTCAATTGGTTCTTCTTAGTGGAGCCCTTGCTTTTCTCCTTTTCTGGTTTGCATATAAGGTCTTTCCAAAGAGGGAATGATTTACCATATCTACAAGCATTTCATATTGGTGCCACAACAGTAATGTTTTCAGCTTCTGCTGTTAACTTTACTAGTTTGATCATTGTCGGTTTCCCCTCTGAATTTGTTATCTTAAAGTATCAATAGAAGTGGCAAGAACACTACACCCACATTGTTTATGGTGGTCTTTGTTAGATAGTATTTTAGCTTAATTATTTCTTATCATCAATAAGGATAGAATAGTCTTTTAGCTTTCTTGTTAGCCTATACAAAACTTTTTATGTAATCTCTTTCTTAAGCGTTTTGTCAATGAAACCCTAGTTTTCTTTTTTCTTTTCTTCTTCTTCTTCTTTGTCTTTGCAAATCTCACATGGTATTAGAGCAATGATCAACATAGGGCCTTTGATAGAAGATTTCATGGCAAAAAAAATTTTGGGGGGTTTTTCGCGAAGATCTTCTATCAATCTTAATTTGTTTTAAAAAGGATTTTCGGCAACTTTGAAGTATTGTTTGTTTGTTTGTTTTATTTATTTATTTATTATTTTTTTGTGGTTTCGCAAGCAAATTTGAAGACGTTTTTTTTGCAGCTATTTTGGAGGTTCGATTATTTGATATTCTTGCTTGCTTTGTTTTGTTTGGATTATATTGTGGTAAGATTATTAGTTGATCATGGTTGGTGAAAGAGATGACTCTCTTCAATCCATTAGTGTCAGATTAGATGGAAATAATTACTCGTATTGGAGTTATGTGATGAGAAATTTTTTGAAAGGGAAACGAATGTGGGGTTATGTCAGTGGTGTCTTGAGCAAACCTATAAATGATAGGGATGAAAAATATATTGATATGTTAGAGAGTCAGGAAGCAAACAACTCAAAGATTATAATTTAGATTAATAATTTTGATGAGCATTCTATTGGCATACAATTGGCAAAATATGAGATTGCAAAACAAGTTTGGGATCATTTGGCACTATTGTACACACAATCCAACTTTGCAAAACAATATCAATTGGAGTCTGATATTTGAGCAGTGCAACAAAAGGATGAGTACCCAAGAGTTTTATTCTACGATGTCTGATCTTTGGGATCAGTTGGAGCTCACGGAGCTCGCATCTCTTCAAAGCAATGTTGAGTATCTAACTCGTCGAGAACGGTAACGTCTTGTTGAGTTCTTGATGGCTCTTCGTAATGACTTTGAGGGGCTTCGGGGAAATATTCTACATCATTATCGTCATCCCCTCTATTGATACAATGGTAAGTGAGCTTCTAGTTGAACAACCACGTCTTAAGACTCAGGTAGGAAAGGGCCTTCCCCAGCGTCTAGCCCATCAGTTCTAGCCATTCCTAGCAAACCTTTCTCAAGCAACCAAACTAAATCACCTACACATGTTAGTTTTGATGAGTGCAGCTTTTGTAAGCAAAAAGGACATTGAAAGGCTCAGTGTCCTAAACTATTGCATAAAGCACAAACATCTCAACAACCTCTTCCTACGTAGCTATAGTGGCGACCACCTCCTCCTACGTATCGAAGAGTATCGACACGATATTTCATGTAGAAATATCGGTCCGGCGATATTTCAGGATAAATCTCGAAAAATCAGCGATTCTCGCGATATATCGGCGATTTTGGCAATAAATCGACGATTTTTTCCGATATATTGCATGGTCAACGCGGGTCAACGAAAGTCAAACGTGCTACAGTACAGTCAATGTGCTACAATGCCACTACAGTGCCCTCCCATTTGCTTGCTACCGAGGGGATTTGAACCCTAAACCAAAAGGTTTGGGGTTCACCCGCTTACCACCTGGGCTAACTTGCCCTTTGATATATAATATGCAATAAATTTATATATACTTAAACTCATTATATAAAGAAAATATTAAAAAAATATTTTAAAGAGCAAATTAATTATAATTATTTTATAATTAAATACAAAATCTTTTAATTAATTGCCAAAAATATAAAAATTATATAATTTTCTTCATAATGTTTTTAATATCATTAATAATTAATTAAATATTAAAAAATTATATATATATCATAATTTATTTTATATTGTTTAATACAATTGAATTAAATGGATCATATTTTAATACTAATATATATTTTAAAATTAGACATATTATAATTAAATATCATAATATGAGGTGTAATTTAATAATAAATGTACACTTATAAAATTCATATTTTTATCGATGCATACGATATTATTATCAAATATGATAAATCATGTTATACATATATCAAAATTTTCAATAAAATAACTTTAAAATGTCTATTATACTTCTAATTATATTATTATGAGGTTTTCCTTACATTTTCATGAGTTTTTAACAATTTTAAGTTTACCGATATTTTTTTCCAAAATATCCGCCGATATATCTCCGATATATCCAATATATCCGTAAAATTGAAGTATCGATATATCCGTAATTACCGATATTTTCATCCTTACTCCTACGTAACAGCAATGGGCAACCACCCCACCTTCACAACAATGGCGTCCTCAAGGACAACCTAAAAAACAAGCTTATAGGTCATCATAGTCTAATACTACAACACTTATACCTAAAGTTGCATCATCCTCAGATCCCAACATGGTGGCCATTCTAGAGTAGTTTTAGAAGTTCCTTACTACACAACTATCGCTACAGTCGTATGCCATGTCTACTCCATCTTCGTCAGGTCTACCATTCCCTAACATTTCAAGTAAATCCTCTTCTTTGTGGGTCTTAGACTCTGGTACCTCACATCATATGTCACTTTCTTCATCTTCTTTTGTATCTATGTGCCATTCTCCTTCCTCTATGTCAGTCATCACTACTGATAGCACTCCGATGCCTTTAGCAGGTGTTGGTTCCATATGCACATCTTATTTGTCTCTCTTTAATGTTTATTGCATTCCTAAACTTACTATGAATCTCATATTTGTGAGTCAACTCTATGATTCTTGTTATTTTGTTTGCTTTCTTCTACTTCTTGTCATGTATAAGATCCTTAATCCCAGATATTGATTGGGACAGGTCGTAGGCAGGAGGGCTTATATGTCATGGACGAGTTGCGACTTCCACGAGTTTCAAATTTAGCTGCTTTGAGTGTTGATTTGTCATCTTTCCATTTAACTTCATCTTCCTCTAGTTTTTATTCGTGGCACTCTAGACTTGGCCATATTTCGGCCCCTCATTTAAAATATTTAATTTCTAAAGGATTTTTGGGCAATTTTCAAACTCATGATATTTCTTATTGTAGTGGTTGTAAATTGGCAAAGTTTTCTGCTTTACTCTTTAATCAAAGTGTTTCCCCCTTTGTTGCACCATTTGACTTGATTCATTCTAATGTGTGGGGACCTTCCATTGTTGCCACAAAAGGGTGGTCCAAATATTATGTCTCATTTATTGATGATCACACTCGATATTGTTGGGTTTATCTAATGAAGCATCGATTTGATTTCATACATGTTTATACTACTTTTCGCTCATTTGTTAAAACTCAACACTCTGCTATTATCAAGTGCTTTCGTTGTGATTTAGGTGGGGAATATACATTTATAACCTTTTCTGAATTACTTATCTTTGATGGTACTGTGCATCAATCCTCTTGTACTGACACTCCTCAACAGAATGAGGTCGCTAAAAGAAAACATAGGCATATTGTTGGGACTGCTCGCTCCCTTCTCTTGTCTGCTGGTGTCCCAAGTGCATTCTGGGGCAAAGTTGTTCTCACTGTTGTGAATTTGATCAATTAAACACCTTCTTCTCATACATCATGTCTATCTTCCTATGAAAATTTGTATGGTCACCCTCTTGACTACTCTTCTTTACGGGTTTTTGGTTGCACTTGTTTCATTCTTCGTCCTAGTGTAGAATGTAACAAGCTATCTTCACACTCCATCATTTGTGTCTTTCTTAGCTATGGTGAGGGTCAAAAGGGTTATCATTGTTATGATCCTGTAGCTCAACAGTTATATATTTCTTGTCATGTCTTCTTCCTTGACCATATTCCTTTTTTCTCTATTCCTACCAAGTGTCATACCTTGTCAAAGTCCAATATTATTTGCATTGACCATTTTCTTGATGATCCTCCTAACCCTATGTCTCCTACTAGCTGACCCATATCACATGATGTTCCTTATCTTGTCACTCCCTTACCTTCTCCCATCCAACCTTTCCCTTATCATTATTCACATGGGACTCAGGCAACTACGAATGATACAACTCATGGTATTTCTGATGCTCCACCATCCACAGATGATGCCTCCATGCCTCCTTCTTCTGTCATCTTAGCACCTCTTGTGATTGCAGATCCTCTTCCATCTTGCTATCCAAAGCGTATTTGTAAGTCCACTAAGTTACAAAATTTTGCTTATTCTTGTTATTCTCTTTCATTTACTTCATTTTTAGCATCTCTTCACAATCTTTGTGAGCCTACCTCCTATACAGAGGTTGTTCTTGATCCCAATTGGGAGCAGGCTATGGCTGAGGAACTTTTTGATTTACATCGAACAGATACTTGGGATTTGTGCCACTTCCGCTAGTGTAAGAGCTCTATTGGTTCTTGTTGGATTTATAAAATCAAAACAAGGTCATATGGTTCAGTTGAGCACTACAAAGCTAGGTTGGTTGCGAAGGGTTTCGCTTAGAAATATGGTATGAACTATGAGAAGACTTTTGCACTAGTTGCCAAGATAATCACTATTTGTGCTCTCATTGTAGTTGCCTCTGCCCGCCAGTGGCACATCTCACAGATGGAAGTTAAAAACATTTTCTTAAATGGAGATCTTAAAAAGGAAGTTTATATGGTACCTTCTCCTAGTATTTCTCACAACCCTAGAGAAGTTTGCAGACTCAAAAAGGCTTTGTATGGTCTCAAACAAGCCCCTCGAGCTTGGTTTGAGAGGTTTTCTGCAGTGGTTACTTCCCTTGGTTTTTATTCTAGTGCTCATGATTCAGCTCTTTTTGTTAAGTCTATCTCTGTGGGTCATATTCTTCTTTCACTTTATGTTGATGACATGATTATTACTAGTGATGATGTTGATGGTATTGCACGGCTAAAGACTGAATTGACTCAATAGTTTGACATGAAAGACTTAGGTCCTTTACGTTACTTCTTGGGTATTGAGGTTGCCCGTTCTCCTAAGGGTTACCTTCTTTATCAGTCTAAATACATAGCAGATATCCTTCAATGAGCTCAACTTACAGATACTTGGACTGTTGATACTCCTCTAGAGCTTAATGTTCGATATGCCTCTACAAATGGTACTCGTTTGCCTGATCCCACTTTGTATCAAACCCTAGTTGGTAGCTTAATTTATCTCACTATTACTCGTCCAGATATTTCTTATGTTGTGCACATTGTCAATCAGTTCATTGCATTTCCCACTACAATTCATTGGGTTGTTGTTCTTCGCATTTTATGCTATCTTTGGGGCACTCTTTGTCAGAGTCTTGTCTTTCCTTCGACTTCCTTTTTGGAGCTTTGTGCATACTGTGATGCTGATTAGGCTAGTAACCCAAATGATCGTAAGTCTACAATTGGTTTTTGCATCTTCTTAGGTGGATCTCTTATTTCATGGAAGAGTAAAAAATAGAACGTTGTCTCTCAATTTTCCATTGAGGTTGAGTACCGTGCTATGGCAACTACCACAAATGAGATTGTTTGGTTGTGTTGGTTATTAGTAGATATGGGTGTACCTATTACTACTCTCACTTCTCTTTACTGCAACAATAAGAGCGCCATTCAAATTACCCGCAATTCAGTTTTTCATGAGCGAACCAAAGACATTGATATCGATTGTCATACTACTCGGCAAGAACTCCAGCATGGGACGATTGCTTTGTCCTTTGTCTCTTCTTCCATGCAGATTGTTGACTCCTTCACCAAGTCTTAGACTGTTCAGTGATTTTATTTTTTTGTTGGCAAACTCTCGATACTTCTTGCTACTGCATCGTGAGTTTGAGGGAGAATGTTAGATAGTATTTTAGCTTAGTTATTTCTTATCATCAATAAGGGTAGAATAGTCTTTTAACTTTTCTTGTTAGCCTATATAAAGTTTTTTACGTAATCTCTTTTGTAAGCCTTTCATCAATGAAACCCTAGTTTTCTTTTTTCTCTTCTTCTTCTTCTTCTTCTTTGTCTTTGCAAATCTCAGTCTTGATGCTGGAACTGCATTCACAACCATCTTATTAATTGTTGCCTTGGGATACAGAAACATTGGTATTGACTGGTAGGAAAGGTGAGCCTTAGCCCAACTGCCAAGTGAATTATAGTTGGTGGCTTGCCTGTTTTCTGATAAAATGTTCTATTGGAGTCCATGTTTCAAGTCTTCTGGAGCATTATATTTCTTCTATTGCAGTGATTATTCCTTCCTGGAAACTGCTAATAAACTAATTTTTACTTAGTTAATAAACAATTGCTAAAGGCACAACTTACTGAAACTTTGTTGGGGTTCTTTACAAGAGGCCATTCATTCAATGGGGCAGTTTGAATGCATTTGGTCTGGAGGCCAATAAGAGAGTATACCCAAATAACCATACTGCAGACAGTCCTAACAATCCAAACCTACCTAATCTTTTGCCAAATTTTGTTAATTTAATAAATCTCGATTAGTTGCCCTGTTCACCTTCTTACTTTCTCAAAGGAAAATCTCAATCATATTATTGAAACTTTAAAATGAACAGAACTAACATTGGTTCTGGTTTTAACATGCATCCACATAACGCATCGTAAAGGAACAAAGGATGAGAGACACAAAGGAATGAGAACTTATATCATTAACAGGAAGGAATAAAAATTATATCATTTCATAAAATACATAGTACACATAGTATACAGACATACCTTGTTATGTGCTACTGAAAAAACAATTTGAGTGCACTAGCAGAATCTCCATTGGATGTGGCAAGTACAAACCTCTATATTCCTTATCAGGGATGTTCAATGTAGCCTCCCATTGTGGTTAAGGATGGAATCTAATTTGCATATCCAGAAAGGCTTTCTTCACATGGTACTCACAGAAATGGCATTATGCTAAACTATAACAAACTCCATCACCCACCATCCATTAGAAGTAAGAAGATTGTTCATGGAGCACATCCAAGTGAGCAAGTACTTTGGCAGCTAAGGATTTCATACCACCATGTCCCCTCTGAGTAATGTCAACTAATGGCATTTGGGCTAAATTCCCATACTTCTGTTTGAAATCAATTAGTCGAAAGATCCTTTCTAAAGCCTTCAGAGCTTTCTCCTGCAACTTGGTACACGATGAACTCAATAACCTTATAATTGGAACAATAGCATTAACTTCAGAAAGCACCTTACTCCCA
Organism: Vitis vinifera; assembly: GCF_030704535.1. Taxonomy (NCBI): domain Eukaryota; kingdom Viridiplantae; phylum Streptophyta; class Magnoliopsida; order Vitales; family Vitaceae; genus Vitis; species Vitis vinifera. The sequence goes on along the minus strand of NC_081820.1, from coordinate 27,130,438 downwards.
TTTTGCAATCTTTCACCGTCAATCAATGTCAAAAGTGCATCTAAAGAAGCTTCACAAGCTCCAACATCTGGTTCCACAAGCACCCTCACTAGGGGTTCTACAGCATTAGCCTCCAAAAGACAAAATGAGGACTCAACTGTACAGATGCCTAAGTGCACTCGGCAACCAGTTTCACGAGAGGCCAAACAGCACCAAAAAGCTCCATGCTTCTTCACTGGTTGGCTTAAGCCATTGGAACTTTCTGAAAATTGCTTAAGTGAAACTGCTGCATTTCTCTTTGTCAAAGCTGTTCCAGAATCTAGAAACTGTAGCAGGATTGGGAAAAAACCACATTTGGCTACCTCCTTTTGCCAATTCTGATTTGTTGAAACAGTGAAACGACAAAGAGCGCCAACAGCATTCTCAATTAATTGCCTTTTGTATGAAGCACTACTATTTCCATCAGTAAGACAAGTAAAAATGATTTGAAGAGCTCCGGCATCAAGAAGCCACTGGGTTATATGGGCCTCCTTAGGAAGGTTAGAGATGATACTCATTGCACCAGCAATCTCTTCCACATTATCAGAAGTTTTGATTATTCTGATTAATGTCTCTATGTATCTCTGGCTCACATGCTCTACAAAGGTACTGTCTTCACCATCTTCTGTCAAGCAACAAAAGAGCTTCACAGCATTTGCACGTACTGTATGGTTGTCAAACTCGCATAATTGAACTAGTACTCGAACAGAAGAGAGCTGTGAATTACATGGACATTAGCCATAAAATTTAGCAAATAGTAAATATTTCTAATAAAATAAAACGAAAGAGAGATTAGAAACTCTGGACATCACTGAGAGAGGGCAAAATATTTTGATCTTGGATATGATAGGGTACAAATTATTCCAAATACAGATTAGAAAAAAAACAAGAGAAGCTAGGGTGACAATTAAAATTGTTAACTGCAGGTGCTACTGTAATGGTTCTGTTCAAGCCATTTCTGTTACCATGGATTTTATGTTCCTTGATGGAATTTTAGAGCTCTGATAATAATCTACAAAGTTTATACAACAGAGAATAACCAGTAGGCACTTCAATTACTTTTGGAATGAGATTTTAAAATAAGGAAGTTAAACCATAATACCAAAAATTGATAAAATTATTACAAACAGTTCAAAGTACATTTTTTCTGATGCTATATTTAACTATATACTACTTTTCTTTATTGTTTTTCTTCCTTTTTTTTCCACCATGTAATAACAACTTTAGTCGAAGAAATAAACATAAAAAGTCCATTAACCAATAACGAGTGTATATGAAGATATATAATCTCAAATAACATTTCCCTGAGGCTAGTCTCTAAGTTTGTGGTGAAACTTCAGAATTGCAATAATTGATGCTCTGATTATCAGTAAAATGAAGCTCAGGCCTGGTGGGTGAGACACTAAAAATGATTATAAACATTCATACCTGCCTTAACTTAGTTCTGATGTCTAAACCAGAATGAGATTGACACATAGCATGAAAAGTTCGGAGAATAATTTGTTGTATGTCAGGTCCTGTCAAGGATATGAGAGAGAAAAGCTTGAATATATCTTCCTCAGATTCCAACAATGAAACATGCATTTGATCAGCTTCCAGGGTTGTGGTTGATATTGCAAGGTGCATAATGATAACTGCCACCTCTCCACGCAAACTTGGGGAAGACAAGCTGTGACGGTAGAGAAGTTCAAACAATGGGCCTGCAGCACCTTCTCTAATCATCCGCAATCCATTTTGTGGCACACTGGAGAGGTTATAAAGAGCTTTAACAGCCACTTTCTTCATCTCCATATCGCTATGTGAGAGCAATACTAGAAGTGGCTGAAGTGCTCCATCTTCAAATAGACTCAATTTATTATTGTCAGTTAACTCAATCTCTGACAAAGTAGCAGCCACAGTCATTTTAGCATTCACTGGCCCTGCATCACCATGATCGCCCTTATTTACAGTAACTTACAAGTAATAATTTCATGACTTCCTGATTATCATTTATAAGTTGAACCAGTAGTAACTTTTGCGCTCAGATATTAAAATAAGGAGTAGTCAGAAATTTTTCCTTAACTGCACTCCATAAGATGCATGTTTAAGTATTATTGCACAACATATGATGCTTGTATATGTAATTTCTCTTTCTTTCTTCTTTGGTTTTTTTCAATGTTTGTACTTTCTTAAGCCTTGCCATGATGAAGAATTTTTTAAGTTGTACAGTTTTTACTTTTTCAGAATAACCCATCTCAGTAAACAAGAAAAGTTAAATAGTTATACCATTTTGCAGGTGGATCTCACATATCAAATATCAAATACTCAATTAAACAATCATCTAAAGGAATACTTTAGTGTTGAACTTGAAAAGGTTTAAGGCTTGTTTTTTTGTTGTTTTCACTTGTTTTCTGAGGGTTGTTTTAAAAAATAATTATATAAAAATGATTATAAACAAAACAATAGACATAAAAATTATTTTTAAGAAATATTAAAAAATATTAAAAACATGTTAAAAACATTTTAGGTTTTTAAATAAACTTTTATTCTACAAAATATCATAAAACAGTTTTCAAAAACTGTTTTTTAGAACTGTTTTTGAAAACAATTACCAATCACGCCCTTAATTCTTGATTTCTTATACCAATAGATGCATCAGTTCAATGAGACTCAATGCTTACAAGTTTAAACTTTGAAGCATTCCTACACTAATACATGCAACAACTTGAATAGGAATCAAATGCTGAGAAAATATGATATTAAATATTAGCAACCCCATGAGCCTACTAGAATACTTTGTATTGAATCTGATAGTGGATAGAAATTAGAAAGCACATCATCAAAACAATACCTGAAGAAAGAAGGCGCAACAAAGGTTTAAAATAATTTGCCCTTGCCATCTGAATAACATTCTGATCAAGAAAAGAGAGATTTTCCAAAAGCTCCTTTGCATCTATGGCAGCTTGAGTATCATCACCACTGGAGATAGTCACTAAGAGAAATATGCAACCCTGAACATTGCCGATGAAGTCACGCACTAGATTACTTCTTGATAGCTCCAATAGTAATTGCAACGCTAACTTGCTTTCCCCAATCTGGCGGGCAAGGGAACGAACAATTGATTCAATTGCATTATTCACTCTAGCAATTCTTTCCTGCCACAAAAAATAAATAAATAAGTAAATAAAAATAACTAAAATGGTAGTAATAGTGGGAACGAACAATTGATTCGATTGCATTATTCACTCTAGAGATTCTTTCCTGCTGCAAAAAATAAAGTACTAGCACTCATAATAAAAATACTAATAATAGTGATGATAATAATGATAATAATAATAACAATAATTTTATGGAAGAAAGATATAAGAGATTATATTTATTTGTTTAAGCTAAAAAGCTTAAGAAATGCATGAGCTTAAATTGTCAGGTAGTAATGAAGGAACTAAGCAGTACCTTATTCTCATTGCTATCCTTTGCAAGAATGCAAAGGATGACTAGAGAAAGTTTTCTTATTTCACGGTTTTTTGCACCAAGAAGTCCAATAAGAATTGGACAGTACTCCTCCATCATTACCCATTCACGGTGCAACTCTCGTTCAATACATAGATCATGCAGCTTGCCCAGAGATTGAAGAACTTCTTGCTCATCATTTGAATGGAGTGCAGGTTTGAGAGAAGCAAGCATAATCATGGTGTTCCTATCCTTCCATTCTTCAATTGATTGTCGAAGAATTTTGTTAGGTCGTAAAGCTGACATGTCCAAGGGAGTCGCTGTCAATGGACAGAGCTTATTCCCTTCTGCAATCCACTTCTCTATTGCACTTCTCTCAAATGTCTGCCCTGAGGAAGTTTCCACAGGATCCACCATGACATCATGAGTGATTGAACAGTAGAATGCATGTAGAGGTTCCAGTCGTTGCGTACCCAAAGAATTTCGCTGATTAAAATATTTGATTTCTTTCTCCTCAGGAGATGTGGCAGCATCTGCTTTTGCAAGCAATGCAACAATCTTTCCCATTTTTAAAGCTTCTGCACTGTCTTCTCTGAGGTTCACATCCTCTATTTCACTCTTGAATTCTTCTAACTCTCTCTTCAATACTGACTGCTCAGTTGAAATCCCAGCAGCCTCAGCAATACAGAGGAGCAAATTATTTGCATAGGATTTGTCGACATTCCTCTCCCGTATACCAGTTTCAATTTTTTCCAGAATTTCTTCCTCCACTGCAGTTGCTTGATACTTGGAATCTAACATATCCTTGCGTAGTTTACTAATCTTATCATTAATATTGAATGAAATATCAGGAATAAGGCCTAGAACCCGACTAATCTCTTTTGTGATACACTCTAAGTCCTTGGAAATTCTCTGGCAATTGACTAAGAGATAGATCTTGTTTCTCTTCCCACACTCCACAGTTAGCTGCTTTGCAACCTTAATCTCTCGATTAAGATTTGCAACAGCAATTTTTAACCTCTCAGAATCCTCTATCTTTAGATTGGCCAACTCTTTCAGGACCACTGTGACCATCTCCAAGTAAATTGCGAATTGCTGGAAATTCGCATCTTGAATGATGACTGCTTTGGCAGCATGTACAGTGTCAAAGACAGTCAGGATAGTCTGAGAGAGTAACTCTGAGGCTGGAACAAGTGAGACAGTAACATTTGCATCCTTCTCCATCTTATTTAGGGAGAAAACAAGCTATGGACATGAACTTAGAGAAGTTCAATTATGACCTTTGCAAGGACAGCAATCCTGCATTTATATCCATTTCCAAGAATATTCTCAATCAGATATACTGGTTCTCAATCATCTAATCCAATTTAGGAAGAAATAAAATATAAAAAATGGTAACAAAAGTTAAATCATCAAATAAAATAAATGAATGATTCTCCACGGCAACCAAAATTCAAAGACAATCGTTTGTATTATCACAAGCAGAAGGATCTAGAGACTATGAACCGAAATTACACCTAAAAATGAAGCTTTTAGTTCTACTGCAAAACCTAAGTAGTTAAGCAATTCCACTACTGAATAGCCGGAGTAGACTTCAAAAGAAAAGATCAGCCCTGTTTAGTGGCCAAAGAGGATGATAGAAAATAAATTTAAAAACTTTCCCTTCTTAGAAAACAAAAATGCTTAATTTAGCCCATTCAAATAGTTGCACAAAGCTTAGTTGAGTTTTACAGGTCTAATTTTTATTTCTTACTTCTCCAATTTCTCTGCAACCAACCGGAGCATCAAACTAAAACTCCTGAAGTCAAACTCCAAAAATCGATCACTACCAATTCATTCCAGAATTTTAAGAAATTATTACCAATCAAACCACTCGAAAATTGGACTAGCACTGCAACAAGTCAAGTTCACCAATCCAAGGAATCATCTCACCTTCTGTTTGGTTTTCGGGAACGAATAACCGAAATGAAAGCAAAACCAAAATCCAATTTTCTAGAAAGCCTTTACACCGAACTTTCCCGAGAACCAACCGGAGTCCTCAACATTACTAAAACGCATACAAGTACTCAAAAAACTGACCTGCTGAATGAAGAAATCGATTAATTCATTGAACAATATTCATAAAAGCAGCAGGGCATTACAGAAAAATCTATGAGGAATCCCTTTTTCCCGAGAAAGTTAGGGTTCTGATGAGACACTCTTCCTAGAGCGAATTTTTTCTCGCTCAAAGAAGAGAGACTTCGTTTTGGTAGAGACAGGAAGACAGAAAAATAATGGAAAGTTGTTTTCGTATATTCGTTAAAAAAAAAAATAATAAACAAATAAATAAAACTTTTCGTTTCTTTTCGTTTACTCAGAAACGTTAATCAGCCCCTTTTCAATTTTTCTGAAAATGATATTTCCAGGATGATCTTTTGCTGATTCCACGACACATCCAGGAGGATGATTGGCAGAGAACGATGGAAAGGCGTGGAAGCATTGAAAATGGGTTTGGCTTTGGTGAGCACGTGTTGGACCAAGAGAAAACCGAGTGTAGGGGATTATATTACCTCGCTCCGGCGCGGCATGGGATATAATGGTTCTTTGGTAATCGGCTGCCACGTATACTTGTAGGATACGTGGCAAGATCAAGATTGAGCCTCATGGAGTAAGATGGTCTCGCTGAAGTACGGCGTGTGGACTTCACGTTAAAATGGAAAAGCAACAGACCATCAGCTTAAAGAACGGTTAAACGCAATACGACAAAAATAATAGAGAGGGAAAAGGGCAAACGCAAAATATTATAAAAATTTATACAATGAATTTTTATTTTTATTTTATTTTTTATTTTTCCAAGCTTTCCTTTTCTCATCATTTTTCCCATGCTTTTTAAGGAAGGTTTTTGTTTTTCAATTACTATTTTTATAATAAATTTTAAAATCATGTGTTGAACATATGCTTTTACTTTCCTGATTCAATAATAAACAACAGTTATTTAATTAAAATTCATGAAATACAACCCTTTTATGACAAAAATACCCTTCAACAATTTTTTTAATTCACATCTCTTATTAAATATTTTTTGATAAAAAAAAAAATTAAGGGCAATTATATGTACAATTTTTTAGTAAATGGAAATTATTTTTTCTAACACGAGTAATTTATCATCCATTTTAATATAACATTTCTATATATATATTTGGTTTTTTTACTTTATAACCAACTTCCATATCTTTTCTTTATACTTTGGTCACGTTATTTTATATTTTGGTTTTATTTATTGTATTTGATATATTATCATTGACCAAGATTGAAAGTTTGGTAAGTACCATATGAATATTTTATAATGATTTGCATAAACACCTCTCCCCCTCCTCGACTACAAATTTGTATTCTAATTTAATATATATTCATGAAAATATAAGTGTTAAGCATAAATATTTATTTTTTTAAAAATAGAGTAAATTCTTTATTAAAATAATTTTAAGTTAGTATTTTTCATCCATATGGACGTTGACATCACAAAACCACAGTGGACAATCGTAATTTTTAATTTAAGTTTAAAATCATAATTGATGACTACACTTTTAAAGATAAATTGAAAACCGTAGTTACTAATTATAGTTTTTATATTAAAAATAATAGTTACTAACAAAAAAAAACTCAAGTAAGACAAATGCGGTAAAAAAAAAAAACACACTAAATACGATAATTTTTTTAAATAAATTATTTTTGCCCCAAACTCGAAAAATTGAAACTCAAATTAATAGCATTAATAATGAGTTGGACTTCAACTAATATGACAGATAGTCGAATCTTGTGATTTTTAAGTATTTGAAGTCCTAACCTTGTATGGCACGTTAGACTTATAATATTATATTTGTTAAGGTCAATAAGAATTATAAATTAGTATATATTCATTGTATTAGATATCCAATTGATAAAGACTGATCACAAAAATTGTTTCCTGTCACTATTTTGAATCTTGGAATTTTGACCTTCAATTGTATATATTACTGCATGCTTACTTTCTCTTTGGCCATATTAATATTGATAAGCGATATGAGTAATTGAAAGATCCTACCTAAATTATTTGAAATATTGAGTAGGGGTTTTTGTGGACCGGACCAAGTCAATATAGACCATCATAAGATATATTAAGATAAGTAACTGCCACTTGTATCCTATATAGGTTATGTTCGGTTCTTGGAAAATTTGACATGTGAGAAAAATAAAATAAAAATAAAAAGTAGAAATAAAGAAAAAAGAGGTGAAGGGAAATAAAAAAATAAATTTAAAATTGATAAATTATTTTTATGTATTTCTTTAAACTCATTTTACTTATTTTTTTTTCTATTATATAAGTATTGAATAACTTAAAAATGCATCATTTTTTAATAAATTTTAATTATATTTTATATTCTTTTATTTTTTTATAATAAAATTAAATATAAGAAAACCATTTTTAATTTTTTTTCTTTACTTTGTATTTTTTGGGAATCAAATATTATATTAAATTCTCTTATTGAAATTATTCAAAACATGAAACATGTTGGTTGCTCAATATTTTAATTGAAAGATCCTACCTAAATTCTTTGAAATATTGAGTAGGGGTGTCTGTGGACCGGACCAAGTCAATATAGACCATCTTAAGATTTATTAAGATAAGTAACTGCCACTTGTATCCTATATAGGTTATGTTCGATTCTCAAAAAATTTGACAGAAGTTGTGAGAAAAATAAAATAAAAATGAAAAGTAGAAAGAAAAAAAGAATAGGGGGAAAGGAAATAAAAAATAAATTCAAAATTGGTAAATTATTTTTATGTATTTTTTTAAACTCATTTTACTTATTTTTTTTCTATTATATAAGGATTGAATAACTTAAAAATGCATCATTTTCTAATTAATTTTAATCATATTTGATATTCTTTTATATTTTTTATAATAAAATTAAATATAAGAAAACCATTTTTAATTTTTTTTTTCTTTACTTTGTATTTTTTGGGAATCAAATATGGTATTAAATTCTCTTATTGAAATTATTCAAAACATGAAACATGTTGGTTGCTCAATATTTTACTCTCACTTAGCAATATTAAATTTTATTTACTTACATATTAGATTTGGACGAAGAAGTTAACATTACAATTTCAAAGCTCTTCTTTCATTTTTTTACTTAATGAATCGTACGTAGGTTCCATTTACAATATACATACCAAAGAAATAATATCAATAAGGTGGTGTCATGTATGTACTTTTTTAAGTTAAATGATTTATATCTTAATTTCATTTATTTGTACTATTGTTTAATAGTATAAACTTACCATATATAGTCATCAGTCTAAATTTTGACTTGATAAGTACAACTGCAATACCTTAGTATAGTAAAACCCTTATAAAATAATATTTATGGACAAAGAGAAATTAATTGTCACTCATTTATCAATAAATAAATAATTTATTAATTTATAAAAAGTATTATGTTTCTATCATAGAGTACTATTAAATCTAAAAATAATGATTATAATTAATCGTAAAGATATAAAAACTCATAAAAAAAAGAGATATGATGTCAAATTTTATTATCCTAAAAGATGAAGAAGTTTCAAATATGTGATGATTTCGTGCGTCGGTAGAGCCAAATAGTGCCCAAAAGGGGCATATTGATAAAAATCATTAGGGATAATAAAATTTGATCCCTTAACCTTAAATTTTAAGGAAACTAGTTGTTTTGTCAATCTGAAATAAGTTTCATATATTGTCCTCCCCAAAACCTCTTTCTTGACTCCACCTTTGGTTTCGTGAAAGAGTGAATCGATGAATTTTTACTTAATACATATACATTAAAGTTAATTTCACTCACTTCCCTTAAAGTTTTAGTTAAATACAATTAGTTTTCATTGGTTATATATATATATATATATATATTTAATTAATTAGAAAGAAGGTGAGTGAAAATATCGGATACGATAGACATTTAATAAAATTTCAAACTAATAAAATTAGGTGTATCAGCCAAATTATAGGGGTGGTCAATAAAATTAACCCATATATTAATTTATATTTTCTTAGGTTATTTCAAAAAATATTATTATTTTATTTATTTAAGTTTCTTATTAATTTAGTACATTAACCCGAGTTGGCATCAGTAGATTTTATTATTTAAGCGTGGTTATTATTTTATCAAGCTTTTATGCTCGGATTTGTTTTCTTGAACTAGTTTTTAACCAAGGCGTTACTCCTAAATGATACCTGGACCGTATTGTCGTTAAGTCGCTTTCATATCACAGCTCACAGCACAAGTTGCAGTGATTGATAGCAAATTGCAGTGTTTGATAGCGTGGATATAATTGAACCAATCTTCACGCTCACCATTCATAGGCGCTCTTAACGCGTCATTGATGCTTTGATTTTCATTAAACTATAATACTCCTTTTTTAAGGGTATGTTTGGTTTTCAAATAAATAGAAAAGAAAATATAAAGAAAAGATAGAAGGTAATAAAAATAAAAGAAAATTAAAAATTTAATTTAAAGTTAATAAATTATTTTTATGTTACTTAAAATTCATTTTACTAATTTAACTTTTTTATATAAAAATTAAATAATTTAAAAATACGTAAGTTTTCTCTAATTAACTTAAGCATCAAAGTAATTATACAAAGGGTTCTTAATGTAATTTTTCTTAATGTGATCTATCGTCTAGTTCTATAGTCATTCGGCTACATTGGCTTATTGAAAATTTTGAAGGAAAATGTGAAAAAAAGAAAATAGAAAAAAAAGTATAAAAGAACAAAAATAGGAAATAAAAAATATTTTAAATTAATAAATTATTCTTATATACTATTTCAAACTTTTTTTTTAATTTTATATAAAACTTAAATAATTTTAAAATATATAAATTTCAAATCAAATTTAATTATATTTATTTTTATATATTTTTTCATAGTGAATCAAATATAAAAAAAAAAAACATTTTTTCTTACAATTTTTTTCGAAACCAAACAAGACCTTAGAGTTGTAAATCTAACCTCAATATTTTTTCAACCTAAAAAATGCTTAGATAAGTTTAATAACGAAAATAATTTTTTATTCTTTAAAACAAAACAAAAATAAGAAAACACGTTTGTCAACAAAAAAACCATTTTCTATTTTTTATTCTTAAAAACAGAAAATAAAATATTTTCAAAGAACATTTTGTAATTGTTTGGGTTGTTTTCATTTATTTTATAAAAGTTGTTTTAAAAAATAACTATATTAACATGTAAAATGATTAAAAGTAAAGTAATAAATACAAAAATTATTTTTAAAACATATTTGAAAATATTAAAAATAAGTTAAAAATATTTTAAATTCTTAAATAGATTTTTGTTCTATAAAACATCAAAGAACAGTTTTTAAATGTTATTCTCAAAAATTATTTTAAATAATTATTTTCGAAAACAGTTACTAGACCTTATTTTTTTATAAAAACATCCTCACTTTTTCTTATAAAAATAAAATTTTGTTTTAAAACTCACATGTAAATAATTAAAATATTGAAGAGTATTTATGTTAAAAATGGATCATTTTTCCAATTCAAACATGTGAAGGGTTAAATTTACGGATTTGAATCATTTCATCTCTTTTAATCACCTAATCGAAAGTTTTATGTACATGTCATATGGTAATTTAATTTACTTAAATCAATACTCCAACAACAAACAAACAATAAATCATATTAAAAGTACTATTGCCATAGAAAATTAGTAACAAATAATTAATGTTCTCTATGGGACCTCCATGGAAGAACAGGGAAACCTGTCTCCTACCTCACATGGTGCCAAGCCATCATTGAATATAGACAAAGATGCCCTGGCTTATTAATCAAACTGAAACACTGTCTCTATGATTATATGTACACTGAATATAAAAGTTTTTTGTCAATGTTCAGCATGTTGCTCAACTGTTCTTCGATTTATGATCACAGAATTGGAAGCATTTAACACCCTTTAACATGGTTCAATTTGCTGAAAGAGAAACAGAAATGATTAGTCTATTTAGAAATGTTAAAAAGAATAATAATAGTTTATGAAAATAATTCTTAAAAACAATTTCCACTTATTTTTAAAAACAAGATTTTGTTTGAGAACTTAAATATAAAAAAACTGTTTTTTCAATTTATTATTCATGATGGTGCGGTAAACTTGTATATAATATAAAAGTTTTCAAAGTATCATTATTATTTTCAACCGTTGCTCAAACCATTGTGAAAAAAAATTGAAAATGCCTTAAATTTGTTTTAAAAAATAAAATAAATTTTAAAACAAATTATCCAAAAATGGTCTATTGTCAAATGTTTTTTTTTTTTCAAATTAAAAATTGTTTTATCTTTTTTAAATTAAAAAATTGATTTCAAGAACAATTCTTAAACTAGACAATGCTTTTGTAGTTATTTTTTGAGCTCCAAAAATGCAGAGTAGTATTCGGTTCTTAAGATTTAGTTTACAATATGTATCACTCTGATTTAGTTTACAATATGTATCACTCTTTAACACGTTTTCTTAACTGCAGATAGCTCTATCACACTTTCTAACACCTTTCCTTAAATATAGATATCTCTATCACTCTCCCTAACACTCTCTCTTAACTACAACCTCTGGTTTGATTTCATACCTTTATCTAGAAAGATAGGAATATCCATAAACCAAAAAAAAAAAGAAAAAAATGAAATTAAAAAAATAAACATCCAATGAAATTCAAACTCATAACCTACCACTACATGAGATTCTAATACTACGAAGGTTAGAATAATATAAAAGCAATAAGGCTTACACAAATTTTCCTACTTTAATTACTGATTAAGCAACTTGTATACACATGAAAAGATTGAGAATTTGTTTAGCCAACATACAACAATTATAAATATCAATATATGATTGATATCAACTTCAATTATAGGAAAGGAAATTTGACAATCACTCTTCAATTTCCTTTTTATTTCAAAAATATACCTTTATAATGTTTGAAAACCAATTTACATCCAACGAGGATAGATTACATCTTTTATGATATTTGACCATCATCATTTAGGTAACCCATCCTCGGGTTTAAGAGTAACATTATTGCACTATAACATTACCTCATAAATAGTAAAAATTAAATTAAAAGCTAGAAGTTGCTTAAAAAAACTCCGATTAAACACAAAAAATATTTACATTACCCATAAGAACAATCAACGTTAGCATTTCTTTTTGTTCAACTATGAAACTATCCTCAACTGTCTTCATCATTATTGGCTAGACTTTTTTTTCTCCAATGAGCATGAGTTCATTACATCGCATCACGCTTAAAGATAAGGTTGAAGTAACATGTTATGATTTTTTTATATTGGCACGAACTCTGCACGTTTCCGCTATGTGTTTAAAATTCAACTACCTCATAATAGTAATTAGGTTATCAATAATCAAACTGCAACCTTGAACTAAATATCTAGTGAGTATACCATAAAAATTAAATTAAAAGCTAGAAGTTGCTAAAAAAAAACTTTGGTTAAATGCACAAAATATTTCCATTGCTCGGAAAAATAATCAAGATTAGCATAGCTTTCTGTTCAACTATGGAACTATCCTCAACTGTCTTCATCATTATTGACTAGACTTTTTTTTTTTCTCCAATGAGCATGAGTTCATTACATTGCATCGCTATAAAATAAGATTGGAGTAACATGTTATGATCTTTTTATATTGGCATGGACCATATATGTTTCCCGTATGTGTTTAAAATTCAACTACCTCCAAACCTGCATTATTATATTTTATCTACTAGATATTTAATGTTCCTTTCGAAAGGGGCCATGTCAAATTCATTGGGAACAATGTTGCTAGATTCCGTTTATGATATTGAATGGATATGTGGCTATACAATGCGTAGGAAACAGATCACATGTGGAATAATAGTACATTAGTTAGGGAAAAAATTTATAATTAAAGTCACTTCTTTTGTAAATACAATTTTAATTTATAATAGAGAAAATTTCTATAAGAGAAAATAAATTATACAAATGGGATCAAAATCAATTTCTTACCTAATATGAGAGTCTAATTGAATCAATTGATTTGTCCTTATCCGTATTGAGAAGGGTTTTAAAGCCTATAGTATTGTGCCAATATAGAGAAGGATTTGAAGTCTAGTGGCCTTTTGTCCTAAACCATAAGATGCGGAAACAACATGTGTTTGAAAATCCTGAAAAATTAGGGATTTGTTTGATTTTCAAAAAATTATAATAAAAGAAAAAAATTGTTTAAGAAAATAATTTGAGAAATGTGTTTGAAGCAGAATATAAAAATAATTTATTAATTTTAAATTTATTTTTTATTTTTCATCTAATTTTTCTCACTAGTTTTTTTTCCTTGTATTTTCCCTCAAACTTTTCATGACCAAACACAGCCTAAAAGAAAATCTTGTGTAAATGTAAGAACTTGAGGCAGATGAGGGAAAGAATGCAGTTGCTCTTTACCGGTATTGAGTCAAATATTGTGTATGTGAAGGGTTAGCATGCATAGCGACAAAATCTAGAGAAAACTGACTTCCCCTCTGGGAAAATTCCTCCGTTTGGCTCCATAGAAAATATCTTTTCACACTGCAGGATCAGCCTCAGGCAGCTGCAAATGCCTTGAAATGGTTAGAATAAAATGACACATGGAGAAGAAAACAAAGAAAAATATAAGCTGCCCACTACCAATCACGACTACTCAAAAATCTGCAAATCTTACACAGTAGGAAAATGATTTCCATGGAAACAAACAAGCAGAAAGAAAGTCAGATTAAGCCCATTTCCTGGATCTACTTTTCCGCTGAGCCAAAACCATGACAATGAAAAACAATACCGAAAGGGGAGCAGTGGAAAAACGAAAAGAGCAGTTCTGTAGGAAATGACTTGCTTGCGGTTAAGAGAAGAACTATACATGCAAAGAAGCATACAAGAGTGATATTGGTTCGGCTCGTCTTTGAGCCGATGAAAATGAATGAAAGAAGATGAGCCGAACCAATACCACACCATGTCTACTTCTCCAGAGAGAGTACTCCATCTATGATCTTCATTCAATGGTTAGGAGAATGGAGCTTCTTTCCTTTAAATAGATCCACCAGACCCCAGAGCTATACTCCTACGAGCGAAGGGCTGAGAATAAGGGTGGACACCATAATTACTAGGCATATAGAACATTATCGCTATCAAGATTTAAATCAGGAATCCCATACCCGTTCCTTGGTTCCAAATCAAACCAAACAAAGTGGAGAACCCTTTTAGGCTTTTAGCCATGGCACGTGGGATAATAGTACGGAAAAGCATTCCTAACATGGTTTATCGATGATGGAAATGATCATGGAAGTTAGTATAGCAACCCATTTCTCTTATAAATATATTGTTTGTTTTAAACCCTTATAATTTTAACATTAGGTTAATATCACAATCATTCCATGTAGTCTCACCCTATAATCGAGAGATCGATCGATCGATTTTGATACCATTTGTAATAATGATCAATCCATGTATTACTTTGGTTCATTTTGATGGGATTTATTAATTTTTACATTGGTTTAGTTAAAAAGAGTCACTAATATATATAGTTTTGGTAACTTTTTTTTTCTTTATATGATATGAAAGCTCAGTATAAAGATGCATTCACAATATGGTTTATGGATTATCCAAATGCTCTTAGAGTTGGTTTAACAACTTATTTTCCTTCGTAGATGTTATTTGCCTTAAACCCTCAAAAGCTTTAAAATATATTGATATCACAATCACCTCATGCAATATATAGTGTTTTCTCACACCACATCATATGGTCGATTTTTATACCATTTGTAACAATAATCCGTTCATATAGTATTTTTGGTTTATTCTGATACTATTTGTTCACTTCTATATTGATTTAAAAGTTGGTTAATAAGAGTCACTACATGTATATAGTTTCGGGCATATCTTTTTCCTTCATCTAATATAGAATAATAGAGTCGGTGTTCATTCTTAACAGTAAAACCAATAATCATTGCCACAAGGACAATAAACCAAATGAATGAGAGATTATATAAATGTACAATCATGTGATTGTTCTATGTAAAAGGCAGTGAGAGGAAAGCTAAATGTTCCCCATTGTGCCTTAGGTTTGGTTAAAACACTGGAAAGCACTATGGGAGAAGATCATAAAGCAATGGATGGGATTAATTGTCAATTTGTGAACAGTTCTTTGTTTGCTTAATGCCATATTTCTTATACCAACCATTTGTTAAATGTAATCGAGGACAGCAACCCACCAAACAAGGTCGTTTCAATCAATTCTATGTCCATAATCTCTTGGAAATCTTTGGCATATATATAGAGGATCTAAAGGATTAATAGAATCTTCTTTTCCTAGTAAGGAAATTGAAAGGTTCTTTTCTTTTCCTTTTAGTATTCTTGTTCGGAATCGATCATTGACTCTGCTTAGTGGTAGGCTAAAATGTATTATGCTGGTCAAAAGGGGACTGTTATTTGTTCATTTCTCCCTTCATGAACACAAAAAGAAGACGTTAGACACGGATTATAGACACGTATTGAGAGGTGTAAAGGTCTAGTTTGGTTGGTTTATGAAAGAAAAGTTAATCGAACTACGGTCAAACAAGTCTCTTTGTTGTCAAATAGGATCGATCTTATTGGCTTTTGGTTTTCCCATAGTGTGATCATGATATTTTTTACGAGGCAAAGTCCACAACCAAACTGCAAGGCATTAGTCTCACCTCGAGTATGGACAAAGCTGAGCTAGCAGCGATTGCTTCGCTGTTAGTAGAGTTTTTAAACTTGGGCATAATTTTAACAGATATATATACCATGTTCAATTTGTCGTTAATGGGTGGATTTAATTCAATGTAGATCCTAATATATTCCCATGTATTCAATAAAGTTTAAAGGCTATTCTTAGGAGGGGTGGTTATAGGGCTTATTGCTTAACATGCCGGCAAAGTTTAGGAGAGGAGGCAAGGTTCATTTCCACATTCCACCCTTTATAGTCTTTGGATTTCTAGCATGGAATAAAAACTTTGGTTATGTCTCGGGTCTTCTACTTTTCCTTTCTATTTTTTTTTCTTTATATTTTTTTTTCTCAAACTTGCTAAAATCAAATATGACTAAGTGATTATTGGTAACTTACAAAAGACTTTAACTCGTAAAATAAAAACTCATTGACCGTTCCTTTAGTTTCAATAGGAGTATAGTGAAATGTAGAACAATTTTATTTTTTAAAGTGTAGACAATATCTTAGAAGGGTTGAACAAGGTTGAGTTCAACCTTTCGTCTAGATATAGGGCACACCATATCTCATTTTAAGGTCGTGTTTGGAATGTTGAAATTGAGAATGAGAATGAGAAATTCATTTCATTCTTTTTTTGTTAACATGTTTGGATTATTTTTTTAAAGATATGAATCAAAATTTATTGTTATAGAAACCAAATTATACTTTTATTAGGATTTTGATTTTTTTTTTTCCATTAGAATATGATTCACGTTCATTCCCAATTTTATTTCCATATACCAAACACACCATAAAAATTATTAATCTCTATCTTAAAAAGTTTAATATTATGATTTAGGTTACCTATCTTTACTTTAAAAAGTTATCAATTAGTTACCATTTTAAGCATACCAAAAAAATTATTAAATACTATTTAGAGCCCATTTGGTGGTAATTTTAGAAAGTGTTTCTAACATTTTTAACATTTGAAATTTTTTATCATTCAAGTGTTAGAAAAACTAGAAACGTTTTGTAGAATTACTATCAAATATACTTTGAAACACTTGGAAGCTACTAAAATCATAATGAAATCTTTTTCCACCAGGGGTCTAGCTTGAATTTTGGTGGCCAATATGAGAGATTTTCTCAACCAAATAAATTTTAAAAGTCAACAAGGTGAATTTAGGATATTATCAACCTTGTTCAAGAACTTAAACATTCGTTTTATTCTTAAATCAAACTCATGATTGGGTGGGGTGAGTTCAAGAAGAAATTTGAACAAAAATAATGTTCGACGAGCATAGATTAATGATATTCAAATAATGAAAAAGAATTAAAAGTATATAATAAGATTCAATGTTTTAAGGTTATGAAGACTACAAGTAAAGTTAGGAACGGTCTAAGTGTAGGTTTATTATTGATGATGGAAGGTAGTATCCAAAGGGTTTTCATGTGGCACCTTGTGGGCCTTGCCCTTTACAACAAACAGACAATCATCATAGTGACATTAACTTTAATATCTAATTTCAAGAAATGATAAAAAAAATTAGCATGCGAGTCGGTGAGGAAATAACCCTTATAGATTATATGCTAAAGAGCACAATATTTTATAATAATAATGATAGTTGATTAGTGGGCCTAAACGAACTTTGTAATTTTAACATCTATTCAAAGCAAAGTGACATAAAAAGCCAAAATCTACTCAAAAATTAAGTTTTAAATGATATTCTAAATCTACCTTTACCTAGATTAGGTCTTTATTCAAATTCCTCTCAATCGAGGCATACTTTTAAAACAAAAACTTATCTTATTACCTATCTTATTGCGATCTCCACTTCATATGTTTAGGTCCAACCTTGGGGCTTGAGTCACAAAGGAGTTAATGAGTTAGATCTAGCCTCTAAAAAATATAAGAAATGTTAGCTCGACGTACGTAGGATCCCTAACCAAACCTTATTACACTTGGCTAATGGACTTAACTAACTTGTGTACATCAAATCCGTTGTAGTCTAGGCTATCAATTCATAAATTGTATTAGACGAAGGTAAGATAGTGTTTGTTTTTTGGCTGAATAAAAAAAAACTAAAATATTTAGTTTTTTCTATTTAATTAAAAGTAACTTATTGACATTAACCAATATAATTAAATTAAACTTGTTGATAATAAGTTTACTTTAATTATGTCGGTTAATATCAATAAGGTACTTTTAATTGAATAGAAAAAACCAAATATTTGAGTTTTTTCTATTTAACCAAAAAACAAATACCACCTAAGTTCATATATAATATTGAATGTGTTGAAGTTTGATCTAACTATGCAATATTCAATCTTTATCATTATAATCGTCTTCAACACTTTCTTTACAAATTATTTATCAAAATGGTCATTTCTAAAACAATGGTTAATAATTTTAGAACATGTTTAGTTCTTGAAAGTTAGGGAAAGAAAATAAAGAAAAAAATTATGAAAAAAGATAACTAATTATATTTGACAACTATTTTCAAGAAGAATTTTTTATTTTTTGGAATATAAAAAATAGGTTATAAAATTATTTTTTATTCTTAAAAACACAAGACATGATGTTTTTAAATAACATATTTGAATTATTTTTATTTGTTTTTAAAAATTATTTTTAAAATAATTATACTAATATAGAGGATGATTAAAAATAGAGTATTATTAAATATAAAAATTATTTATAAAACATACTTACAAATATTAAAAATAAGTGAAAAACACATGGACTTTTGTGTTATATTCAAAAAAAAAAAAAAAGGGAAAAAGGAAAAAGAAGGGTTACGGTCCTATGGATTCTTTCAGATAAAGATAATAAAGGAAAATGGAAAAACCGGAGACGGTGTCGTTTTGCAGGCGAAGGATACAAAACGGTGCGTTTCAGGTGGTCACCTCTTCTCTGTTCTCTGAGCTGCCGTCATCGTTGTACGGAGAGCATGGCAAAACCCTAGAACAAAATTCCATATATCCCCACTTTCCACAAATTCAAATTTCTCGGGAAAATTTTGGCCTAGCATTTTCGTATTCACAATCTTTTGATTGATAGCCGCGTCATCAAATTTTCTCGGGAAAATTCTCTCTCCCACGCACTGCTTTCTTATAGTGTTTGAGGTGTTGGGAGAGGCATAGTTTTTATATGGGGGAAACGGTGCGGGAAGTGCTCTACGAGACGCGAAATCACGCTTCCAGACCTTATTGTTCCAATTACCCTCCTCAACAGGTCCAGGACCTCACTTTTGATTCTCCATTTTGCTGAAATTTGCTTTAATTTTCCATTTTTCCTTAATAAACCAATCAATGTACTTATTACTTTGTTTTTCGATTCAGCTAAATGAAGGTGCCAAAGGGAGTTTTCTGTCATTGCCTCGAGGTATGTGTAATCTTTGATATTTAGTCGTATTTTTCTCTTCATGACAGTTCAAAGCAATGGATTTTGATCCATTGTTGATTTGATCACCTTGTTTGCATTCATAACTTTTATGTTCTATATGTGCACTTTAAACGCTTAGTTCATGTTGAATTGTTGTTGAAGTTTATGTGATTTAAATGCTTTTGGCATCAGTTAGATGAGTGTTTTTATAATGATATAATTAAAAAAGAAACCAATACTCAAGCTATAGGTTTATGGAGAGATTAATAATATAAATGTGTTCTTGTCTGAGTTACCCATTTGGGTCATTTTTCACCCTTGTATTTGATTGAGGAGATTGTTCGGGTTGTCAGCAATTTCTGCTATATGTTGGATCTAACTGAGAGGGAATGTCCAAAAGGGCTTATGGTACTTTTAATTGGTTTGTTAGTTATGCTTCATCTATGCCTTTGATTCATGTGATATATCTAATAACATAGGACGATTGCATTCATGAAGTGGGATGGTCAAAGGTTGTACTGTTTTTCTCGAGTTATGCAATATAAGAAGAACAAATCATCATTGTTGTTCATGAACTTCTATCACTATGATAAACCCAAGCAACTTGTGCATTTGTGTATTTCCTTGCCATCAAATGTTATTATCTTGATGTCATTCCTTTCCTTCTTGTCCTTTTCCCCTTAAATTTTATGAAGGTTTGAGTCAGATTAAAGAGAAATGGAGTGATTATAGGCGTCCAAAAAAATTGAAGAGATGGGTATCCTTGTTTGTCTCCCTGAGGGGTGAACGTGTGGCTGTAGCTGCTGGAAATCAGATAACCATTTTGCAGAAGGATGATAACTACCAGGAGCCATGTGGCATTTTTACAAGTAAGATTAATTCATGATTTCATAGAATAATGTCTATGAAATAATGGTACAGAAATTGTTACCGTGGTGTTATTATGTCATGTCGTATTTAAACAACTTTCCCATCCCTGGGTTAGCAATTGATGGTCTCATCAAATTTTGTTGACTAAAACTGTTGCATACTTTCATAATGCAATCAGGTAACAGCCTTGGGACATTTATATATGGAGCCTGGTCAGAATCTCATGATGTTCTTGGAGTTTGTGATGACTCTGAAACTCTATATTTTATCAAAGGAAATGGTGAAGAGATGGCAAGAAGTACGAGGGCACATTTAAAAGTTTCTTCACCGATAATAGGCCTGATTCCGCAGGATGATTCTGATACAAGAGGATCTTGCTTGTAAGTATTGATTCTTGTTCAGCAGCTGCTGCATGAAACGCCCATAAGATAATTTCTTATGAGTTTCTTGTCAATCTTGGGTTATGTAGATGGAGGTTTTTGTTTTAGAGTTGATATAATCTCAGCTTTTATGTTTTATTTTTAATTTTTGTTTTTTCGGTTCAACTACTTCAGAAGTCATTGTAACTTTGATACCTGCTGAAGTGAATGGAAATGTTTATAGGTGTAGCTTCAATCTTCTTACATCAGATGGCTTCCTTCATAATATTGAGATCAGTCAGGATCCAGCTGTCTCCATTTCATCCTTTCGCACCTCGAGTAATGGCCTGACTTTAAAGAAGCAGTTCCCACAACATGTTTTCTGCTTGGACTACCATGTAAAACTTTCTTTGCTTATCGTGGTTGGTAGCGCCAGTAGCATATCAATCACCTCTAGTGGTACCACTGGTATGATTTTATACTTTTTGTTTCATTTTATTTTAGCCATAATCTTTAAGTGAAAATCTGAAATTTTAGCCAGCCTTATAGCTTTGTGTGCTTTTACGACTGCAACCAAACAAACAATATATCTCATCTATGAGGTCTGCCTGGTAAAACAAATAGGAACAATTAGAGGTCTTTTGACCATTCTGTTCCTTTAAATGCTGGATTTTTTTCTTTTGTTGCCAAGAAGGTTCTCAGAAAACATTCTCATCGGTTCAGAGTTGTCTTTATGCTAATTTCGGCACAGGCAAGTGGCAACTTGTTCAGTGTAGAAAATATGTTGGGAGGTCCTAAGCTACTTTGTAGAGAGCCATATACAACTTGGCAGCTCATGCTTTAGTTCTAGGTTCAAGTCCAAGATGACATCATATTTTAGTTGAATAATGTTAAGATTTTTATTTATTTATTTATTTATTTTTTATTCTTTTCTATCATTTTCAGTGAAGTGTGAACATGAACAAGAGCCTTTCAGATTTTAGTAGGCAGGTCAAAGATCTTCTAAACTTAAGTAGTTTATTAATTGTATGTTTTTCTTCCAGGATCCCATCATCTTTCTCTTTGGCGTAGAAGTAGTAGCTTAGATCTGGAACCAGTGTGCTCTACTCAGGTTGAAGGCTTATATTCCAAACCAAAAGGTTATATCGGTCAGATAACATCCTCAAAGGTGCTAATCTCACCACATGGGAAATTCGTGGCTACTCTAGATCTGACAGGATGCCTGGATATTTTTAAGCTGGATGGAGAATGCTGTTCCCTTTCAAGTTTTGCTTATGGAATGAGAAATGACTCACAAGAGACAGACAATTTGTCAAATGAAGTGGGAAAATTCTTAAATGGTATTGTGGATTTCACTTGGTGGTCTGATCATACCCTTGTACTTGCCAAAAGGAGTGGCACAGTGATCATGCTTGACATTCTTAGTGGTATAAAACTTCTGGGAAATGATCCTGTATATTCTATGCCTGTTTTAGAAAGAGTACAGCAGTTCCAAGGACAATTTTTTCTCTTAGAGAGCACTTCATCCGAGGAGAAACACAATATATCTACTCATGGTGAAACAGGTGATTTGCATCATATAGAGCTGGTTACAGAAGATAGACTTAATCAGGCTGACATTGCTAGATTACAATGGAGCTTGATATCATTTTCAGAGAGATCTGTTCCTGAAATGTATAATATTTTAATTAGCAATACAAAATATCAAGCAGCCTTGGAATTTGCTGTTCGCCATGGACTGGATACAGATGAAGTTTTAAAGTCACAATGGTTGCACTCTGGCCAAGGAATAAATGAAATAAACACGCTTTTGTCAAATATTAAAGATCAAGATTTTGTATTATCTGAATGTGTTAATAAAGTTGGACCAACGGAAGATGCTGTGAAGGCTTTACTTGCCTATGGGCTCCATCTAACTAGTCGGTGTAGGTTTTCTGAATCAGATGATCATGGGAATGGCCAAATTTGGGATTTTCGTAAAGTAAGACTACAGTTATTGCAGTTTAGAGACAGGCTGGAGACATTTCTTGGGATAAACATGGGCAGGTATGAGTCATATGACATAATTGCTTGATTTTTCCCCCCTAAAAACCTGCACTTTTTAAAACTAAATATAGTTATTTGAGTGGTGTTTTGATTAGATTTTGGATGAATTCCCTAGTTAAGCTTGGATGATTGTGCATGTGTGCTGAAAGGTGAAAGCCTATCTATAGATATTAGAGATGGAATATCCTTCCCCTTGCTGTGGGGTTTTCTTTTGCTATATTACCATATAAATTCCTGCATTCCAATTAGCATTTGTTTCGTTGCTTACCTTTTCTTGTATGCCTTGTTCTTCATCTTCTTTATTAATGAATTATCTACCTCGTGAATTTTATGTGCTTTTGATATCACGAGAGGCATAATTTTGAAATCATGAATCTGTATGCTCCTTTTCCGCTTCTATGGTCAATGACAGTGGAATGGGTATGAGAACAATATAAAACTGTTTATAGAAATAATTTTTTTTTAGGTAATAAACATTGAAATATACAGCAAAAAAAAAAAAAACAGTACACTCAAGTGGATAGGACACATACTATGAGCACCAAATGACTTTGCCACAAAAGAAAGAGAACAAAAAACAACTCTCTCTCTCAACACAATCCTAACTAATCTACAAAATCAATCAAACAATGTAACTCATGAGAAAGGTTACTTAGAAAAGAAAATTTCAGCTTTTGATCAAACTGCCCCTCATTTTCGAATGCTCGTTGATTTCTTTTCTTTCACCATTGAGGAGTAGCTTTCTTTACCTTCTTCCATTTTCTTCCTACAAAGAAGTCATGCAAACTTAAAAAAGTTTCTTTGACTGTAGAAGCGAGCACCCAAACTCTGTCAAATAAGGAGAACAATAGCTTCCATAAAACTTTGATTTGACATAGTGAAGGAGAATGTGATTAATTGATTCCCCTTCATTTTTACACAGAAAACATCTATTTGCACGAGATTGCTTTGAACCACATGAGCAACTAACTTAAATGAATCCTCACAAAAAACCTACATATCATCTTTAAATGACAGGTGGGACACCTCCACTCCCTAGCCGCCTTTCCCCCTCACCTTGAAGCCTAACAAATAGCCACCCCCTTGCCTTCTCCAAAGACGACTCAATGCCTCCATTGCCAACACAAATAAATAAGGCGAGAGATGGTCCCCTTGTCTCAATCCCCTAGAGCTCTAAAAAAACCAAAAGGGTTACCATTTACAAGAACAGAAAACTTTGCGATTAATATGCACCATTAAACCTATTCAATTCATTTCTGGCTGAATCCCATCTTTTCAAGAATTTCTCAAGACTTTCTACCGGGACTTGGAAATCTACCTATGTTTCTCAAATGCTAGCTTAAGATTATCATTCCCATATGGATTAACTAAAAATTATTGACTTTGTAAGTATTAATAATTTTATTGTGTATTTTCGTTCATTTTACTTTATTTTCTTTGATGAGTATGAAGAATTCATTAATTTTATATTATTATGCCCTTCCCTAATGTTGCTGAATGCTTTCTTTACAAAAAGGAAATGTGTTTAAAGTTTACACTTTGTATCATATTATTAAGCTTTTTTGAGGATTCTTGTCTAGTTTGGGTTCCATTCTTCAGATGGTTTCCACTGACTTGCAACTTAACAACCTAGTCTCGTACAGGTTCTCTGTGCAGGAATACAACAAATTTCGCATTATGCCTATCAATAAAGCTGCTGTTGCACTTGCTGAAAGTGGAAAAATTGGGGCCTTAAACCTCCTTTTCAAGCGTCATCCTTATACACTCACTCCTTCCATGTTGGAAATTTTAGCTGCTGTCCCTGAAACAATTCCAGTTCAAACATATGGGCAGCTCCTTCCTGGGAGGTCTCCTCCTACCAGTTTTGCTCTGAGGGAAGAAGATTGGGTTGAATGTGAAAAGATGGTAAGCTTTATCAACAGACTACCTGAGGATAAAGACAGCAGCGTTCGCATCAGAACTGAACCCATTGTGAGGCAGATCTTGGGATTCTCTTGGCCATCAGCTGATGAACTTTCTAGTTGGTACAAGAATAGAGCTAGAGATATTGATACTTTTAGTGGGCAGCTAGACAACTGCCTGTGCTTGATTGATTTTGCTTGTCGTAAGGGGATTGGGGAATTGCAGCAATTCTATGAGGATATCACATACTTGCACCAGCTTATATATTCTGATGGCAGTGATTCTGAAATAAATTTCACCATGAATCTTTGTGCATGGGAACAGTTATCTGACTATGAGAAGTTCAAGATGATGCTTAAGGGAGTCAAAGAAGAAAATGTCGTTGAAAGATTACGTGATAAAGCAATTCCATTTATGCAAAATAGTTTTCAAGATGTAACGTCACTTTCTGAAGCTCTAGTGGCAGATAGTATTTTTTCTGTAGATTATAAGAAGGCTGAGTCATTTCTGGTTAGATGGCTGAAGGAGGTTGCTTTGGAGAATAAATTAGACATTTGCTTGATGGTCATTGAGGAAGGGTGCAAGGACTTTGAAAGTACAGGCATTTTCAAGGATGAGGTTGAAGCTGCATATTGTGCTCTGCAGTGCTTATATTTGTGCACTGTTACAGATAGGTGGAGTACAATGAGTGCCATTTTATCAAAGCTTCCACATGTACAAGGTAAGTTGTGCTGTGTATGGATTTGATCTCAATCATGATAAATGATGTTTCTATTTATAGTCAGATATTATGATGGGATGGTCAGTCTTCACATTTGGATGAGGTTAGAGTACTCATGGCTTGGGATTAGACCAGGCTAAATGATCCAAAATAAACTTTCTCTAAAAAGTAGCTTAGGTTAAAACATTTTCATTATTGCATTTTTTCATACAGGAAGCAACTTTGCTTGTGTTTTCTGTGACAGTACATTGGAGATTTCATGGTTGAGAATCATCTTGAAACCAAGAATAAAAAGGATCATTAAAGAAAAAATTTCTTAATCCCTTATGGTAAAAAACACCAAAGGAACATGGTCATATACCATGATATCCAAAAGTTTCTTTTGTCCAAAATTTTCTTTTATTATGATCCAATTTTTTCAGAAATTTGTTAATCTGGAAACCATGTTTTTTTTCCTACTGTATTGCAAGGTAGCAACAGTGTGTAGTGTATGCTATGGAGATCCCCTGTATAACAGAGTCTAGTCATAGGGTAGCAACCTGTTGATATACAACTCTATACAAGCTAGTTTGGAACTTAATGCTAAGACTATAATTACATAACTCAAAAACGCCTTGCTTCATGGCCGCACCTGACTCTTTGATTTGTGACCTCATAATTAGAGTTGATTCCTAGTTTGCCCTGTTATTGTTTCAGCAAGGAAACATATATGGTCAATCGTTTCCTCTTTTCCTTTTATTGTTTAAATTTGGATGTACATCTGGCATTCCAATAGGATTCCATAAATTCAAGGTGGTGTTGCAGTGCATGACCATTTTTTGTATATATGTGTACTTGTAGATTTAAATATATATCTAATCAAATCAATATCACCATCTTGGGTACTGGATTTTGTCTCCTTGAACATAATGGGGAATATCTATGCCTGACAGATACTGAAAAATATTTCAAGGGCCTTGAGCAAAGACTTAAGCTGGCTGAAGGACATATTGAAGCTGGGCGGCTGTTGGCATATTACCAGGTCAGAGTTATGCTCTGCATGAGTGATTCTTTTGGGTTTTGGATATTTTATAGAGGGAATTATATGGATGGGATCTCTGTAATTGCTTTTTTGGGAGAATGTGTCACTAGAAATTGATGCTGAGTGCTAGTTATTCTCATTTTGGTGTCCCCAGAAACTAAACTGCAACCTGGCTGACAAATGATATAGGGGTTATATGGTATATTTTATAGCCATCTTCCATTGATTAGTCTTCCCTATTAAACTGGAAGCTGGGATGGAATGGTATGGTAAATGCATCTTCTTGATTCAAAGTAATTGGTTTTGCCTTTGTACCTTATTTGTCTAGAGCTGAATGTGAATCTATTTAAATCAGTTCAAAACAATCGAAATAGTGAGAATATTGAGAATATTCTTAGTTTCTATCTCTACTGAAATAGATGACTGGAATAGAGAGAATATTCCCTTTCTGGAACTGAAGGGAAAAAAAAAAAAATCAACTGTAGGTACTGTGGATAATTAGAACAAGAGTGACTATAGTACATGACTTTTGATAAATGTAAATGTTATAACCTTGGATAGCACCATAGACTATCACATGCTTGCATGATGTGGGTTCTGGCTTTCTTGTATTTTATGGAATTCCCCTCATGAGGCTATGATTCATTACTTGAACTGCATTATGGTAGTTTACCTGGTTTTATGAGAGGGAATTGTGGGAAAACACTAGAAGATACAGCTTCTGTAACCATCTAGGGAGCAGTATGGTGCATTTACTGTAACATCTCAAATGACCAGCTGTCTTCTATCATGTTCCTGGAGAAGGTAGCCTATGGAGTGAAGTTAATGCTAATTTTTTTTTTTTTCTGCCAGTATCAAATGATAGTTTGGAGTTAGAACTTCAGTGTCTTCTACGTATAGAGAACAATAGTTATGCATGGAATTTTCTAGCATTCCCAATTATATATTTGCAATGTGGAATTCCTGATTCTAACATTGTGTCAAAAATGATAGGAGCCATTTTATGCTAGAGAACAATAGTTATGCATGGAATTTTCTCGCCTCCCCAATTATATATTTGCAACGTGGAATTCCTGATTCTAACAGTGTGTCAAAAATGATAGGAGCCATTTTATGCTAGAGAAAAATAGTTATGCATGGAATTTTCTAGCCTCCCCAATTATATATTTGCAACGTGGAATTCCTGATTCTAACATTGTGTCAAAAATGATAGGAGCCATTTCATGCTGCGATTCATGATTACTGTAGTATATTGTTGATGATTATGCATATAATTGACTGTGACAGGTAGACTTAGTGTTTAATCGCACGTATTTGTATTCAGGTTCCAAAGCCATTAAATTTCTTTGTAGAGGCACATTCAGATGAAAAGGGTGTAAAACAGATTCTTCGTCTCATACTTTCAAAATTTGTTCGTCGACAGCCCAGCCGGTCAGATAATGATTGGGCAAACATGTGGCGTGATATGCAGTACTTGCAAGAAAAAGTATTTCCTTTTCTGGATCTAGAGTATATGTTGACTGAATTCTGTAGGGGACTGCTGAAAGCTGGGAAGTTTTCTCTCGCAAGGAATTATCTAAAGGGTACTGGTCCAGTTTCTTTGGCATCAGAGAAGGCAGAAAATCTAGTCATTCAAGCTGCAAGAGAGTATTTTTTCTCAGCTTCAAGTCTCGCTTGCTCCGAAGTAAGTCATTAACAGGTTATATTCTATGATTGTCTAGGAGTATTTAAGGAATGGATTAATACATATTCAAGATTCTAAATTGTAATTTATTAATACGGCAAACTTCATACATGGTTTTATGTCTGCTTGGGAAGCTATAGAATCGCATCAGCACATCGTGATGCTGCTTTCCTTATCGTTGCACTTCTTTTTCTTGTAGTCCTATTGTTGTGAGTTCTTGCACAACACACATTCAAAAAATTGGACATCATACATGACATGATAATTCCCTTCTGATGCTGATTTCATTTTGGTGTGGATGTGGTACATGATCCAACCTAGCAGCAGAAAAGCTATGGAAATGATCATGTTTATGCAATTCTAGGTGAATTCATAATGGCTAGGCTACTTGTTATTTTATTGTCCACATTCTTCACCTCTCCTTTTCTAGCTTGGATACACAAAACCCATCTTGCAACTTTTTCCCTTTCAAAAGTTTTAGTCCTGATGAGTTGGTTTCAATGTACAAAATTATTAGACCAGTAAATTTATAATTTTGCTTTGATGACACAGTCCACCCTAAAGGGAGGTTGGAAATTTGCTAAACATGGACCACAAGGTCTAGGTTTGGCAGATTTACCAATGGAGTATTTCTGTGATGTTAATCCTATGATTTATTCAAGCACAGGAAACCTCATTAATAGCTATAATGTACAAAATTACATTTCATGTATACTGTTTAGATCCTGTGTATTTTTAAAAACCTAGAGATTCTAAACTTCCATGAGTGTTACTTATAATTAACAGCTACTTCACTGTTGTCATAAAAAACTAATGAGATACACCAGGGGTTGTCTTCCTGAATATGCAGCATGATCAATATAATTTAATGTTATTGTGATTGAGACATTCTCAAAAATCTAATTTTGTTAAAAGTTAAATATATTCTAACTCTGATCTTTGCCGCAAAATATCCCCATTCAAATTCGTCACTGATTATGCTGCTGTAACTTGTTTCAGATCTGGAAGGCTAAGGAATGTCTGAAGCTCTTTCCAGGTAGTAGAAATGTCAAAGCAGAGGCTGATGTAATTGATGCTCTCACTGTTAAACTTCCAGAACTAGGAGTCACTCTTTTGCCAATGCAATTTAGGCAAATAAAAGATCCTATGGAAATCATTAAAATGGCAATAACAAGTCAAGCTGGAGCTTATCTGCAGGTTGATGAACTCGTTGAAATTGCCAAACTCCTTGGATTGAATTCTCAGGATGATGTATCAGCTGTTGAAGAAGCTATTGCAAGAGAAGCTGCGGTTGCTGGTGATCTACAATTGGCCTTTGATCTCTGCCTTAGTTTGGCAAAGAAAGGACATGGTCCCATTTGGGACTTATGTGCTGCTATAGCAAGGGGTCCTGCTCTTGAAAACATGGATATAAATTCTCGAAAGCAGCTACTGGGTTTTGCCTTGAGTCATTGTGATGAGGAATCCATTGGTGAACTGCTACATGCATGGAAAGATCTAGATACGCAAGGCCAGTGTGAGACATTGATGATGTCGACAGGGACAAATCCTCCCAATTTCTCAATTCAAGGTTCCTCTGTTATCTCACTTCCAGTTCACAGTATTCAAGATATTATTAATCTAAGAGATTGCTCTAAACTAGTTGAAGGGGTTGACAATGTTGATCAAGAAGATCATTTCAATGACATAAAAAACATGCTTTCTGTTGTTGCTAAAGATTTACCCTTGGAAAATGGGACTGATTGGGAATCTCTTTTGAGAGAGAATGGAAAAATTTTGTCTTTTGCTGCATTGCAGCTTCCATGGTTGCTTGAATTGAGTAGGAAAACAGAACATGGTAAGAAATATATTCCTAGCTCAATTCCTGGAAAGCAGTACATAAGTGTGAGAACTGAAGCTATATTGAGCATTCTGTCCTGGTTGGCAAGGAATGGTTTTGCTCCTAGAGATGATCTGATTGCCTCTCTAGCAAAATCAATTATAGAACCACCTGTTACTGGGGATGAGGATCTCATGGGTTGCTCCTTTCTGCTAAATCTTGTGGATGCCTTTAATGGGATTGAAATAATAGAAGAGCAGCTGAAAACAAGATTGGATTATCAAGAAATTTCTAGCATGATGAAGGTGGGGATGACATATAGTTTAGTACACAGCTCTGGAGTTGAGTGTGAAGGTCCTGCCCAGAGGAGGGAGCTGCTGCTGAGGAAGTTTCAGGAGAAGCACATGTCACATAGTTTGGGTGATTTTCTTTCTGCTTTATTTGACTCCTAAAATCTAGAATGGAACACTTTCATTTACAATGCTTGTGGTTTTCAAAAAATTACTTGAAAGAGGATATTGTTTGTGTTATTTTCCAAGCTATTACATTATTATATGATTTCTCATGTCCAATCTTTTGAATTCAGATGAAATAGACAAACTTGACAAAGTACAATCTACTTTTTGGAGAGAATGGAAACTAAAATTAGAAGAGCAGAAGCGCTTAGCAGATCATTCTAGAGTATTAGAGAAAATAATTCCTGGAGTGGAAACTGCCCGCTTTTTGTCTGGGGATTTTGCCTACATTAAGAGTGTTGTTCTCTCACTAATTGAATCAGTAAAGTTGGAGAAGAAACATATTTTGAAGGATGTATTGAAATTAGCTGATACATATGGCTTGAATCACACTGAGGTATGCAGTTTTGCATATATTAATCTTTCAAAGCATAATCTTAGAAGTAAAATGCATGCCTATTTTAATCTATTAATGGAATCTGTTTTAATTCCTTGTAGATGCTATTGCGGTTCCTAAACTCTGTCCTTATTTCTGAGGTTTGGTCTGAAGATGATATCATAGCTGAATTTTCAGAAGTTAAGGGTGAAATGCTTGCTTGTGCTGTTGAAGCTATCAAGATCATTTCCTTGATTATCTACCCCGCAATTGATGGAAGCAACAAACCACGCCTTGCTTACATATATAGCCTGCTTTCTGATTGCTACTTGAAGTTGGAAGAAATCAAACAACCATTACCAGTTATACATTCTGAGCCAGTACAAGCATCTACTATTGGGCTAGCTCATTTTTACAAGGTCGTTGAGCAAGAATGCAGAAGAGTCTCCTTTATTAAGAATCTTAACTTCAAAAATATTGCTGTATTAGGTGGTTTGAACATCAAATGCTTCAAAAGTGAAGTTCTCAATCACATTGATGAACATAGCTTGGAGGCATTGGCAAAAATGGTGCAAAACCTTGTCAACATGTATACTAACCCGATGCCTGAGGGTCTCATATCATGGCAGGATGTATACAAACACCATGTTCTGAGCTTGTTGATGGCTTTGGAGGCTAGAGCTAAAACTGATAACCATATTGAAAACCCTGAAAACCTTCAGAGCTTAATTAGTGAACTTGAGCAGAACTATGATTCTTGCAGACTGTATATCAGAGTCTTGGGACATTCAGATTCTCTGGACATTATGAAGAGATACTTCACAGTGATCATTCCTCTTAAGGGTTATTCAGAGGGTCTACCTGATAACTCAACATGGCAGGACTGCCTCATTGTGCTTTTAAATTTTTGGATCAAACTGACTGATGATATGATGGAAACTGTGTCCCATGAAACTTCAAGAGAAAAACTCGAGTTTGATCCAGAGAGTTTAACGAAGTGTCTCAAGGTTTTCATAAGGTTGGTGATGGAGGAGAGTGTCTCCCCCAGTCAGGGCTGGAATACTGTTCTTGGCTATGTCAATTATGGTCTGGTAGGTGGATCTGCTGTTGAGGTTTTCTTCTTTTGCAGAGCTATGGTTTTCTCTGGTTGCAGATTTGGAGCCATTGCAGAAGTATTTTCTGAAGCAGCATTGAAGTGTCCATCCAGCTCAACTTTGTTAATTGACATGGAAGGAAACTTTGATGGTGTTCAGGATCTTCCCCATCTCTATTTAAATATATTGGACCCCATTTTACAGAACTTGGTTGCTGAATCCCATGAACACCAGAATTTACATCGTTTGTTATCATCTCTGAGTAAATTGGAAGGTAATTTGGAGGACCTGACGAGGGTCAGGCATGCAGTTTGGGAGAGAATAGTCATGTTTTCTGATAACTTGGAGCTACCAAGTCATGTTCGAGTTTATGCTCTAGAGCTTATGCAATTCATCTCAGGTGGAAATATCAAAGGCTTTTCTGCTGAGCTGAAATCTAACATTCTTCCATGGGAAGATTGGCATGAGTTGCACTTCACAAGTAAAAGCAGCGAGACTACTACCAATCAAGGACTCCCAGATCATGCAGATACATCTAGCAGGTTTACGAGTACTTTGGTTGCCCTTAAATCATCCCAGCTGGTAGCAGCCATCTCATCCAGCATAGAAATTACCCCTGATGATCTTTTGACTGTGGATGCGGCAGTTTCACGCTTCTCAAGATTGTGTGGAGCTGCCACCACGGATCCTCATATTGATGCTCTGCTTGCTGTTTTAGGTGAATGGGAAGGGCTTTTTGTGATTGAGAGGGACTTTGAAACTTCTCCAGAAGCACATGATACAGGAAACAACTGGAGCAGTGAGGATTGGGATGAGGGCTGGGAAAGCTTTCAGGAGGAAGAACCGGCTGAGAAGGAAAAGAACAAAGAGAGTTCCTTCTCTGTTCATCCTTTACATGCCTGTTGGATGGAAATCTTCAAAAAACTCATTATGCAATCTCGATTCAGCGATTTGCTAAAACTGATCGACCGGTCATTGACAAAATCAAATGGAATGTTGCTTGATGAAGATGATGCCCAGAGCTTGACCCAGACAGTACTTGGGGTGGATTGCTTTGTTGCTCTGAAGATGGTGTTGTTACTGCCCTATGAAGCAATGCAGCTGCAGTGTGCAAATTCAGTTGAAGAAAAGCTAAAACAAGGAGGCATCTCAGACACCATTGGCAGAGACCATGAGCTTTTACTCCTTATATTATCATCCGGGATCATATCAAATATCATCACCCAATCTTCCTATGGTACCACCTTCTCTTATCTCTGCTATTTGGTTGGAAACTTCTCTCGCCAGTATCAAGAAGCCCAGTTATCAAAGCTCAAACATCAAGAATCAAACAATCCCATTCTGCTTCTCTTCAGAAGAACTCTCTTCCCTTGTTTCATCTCAGAGCTTGTCAAGGCAGACCAGTCGATTCTAGCAGGCCTGTTCCTCACAAAATTCATGCACACAAATGCTGCCCTCAGTCTCATCAACATCGCCGATTCCAGTCTTAGCAGGTACTTGGAAAGGGAGCTCCTAGCCTTGCAGGGTAAGGAGTTCGATCCCCAAGAGACTGGTTCCTGTGACACGTTGGGAAATACTGTTTCCAGCTTGAGAGGGAAATTGCGAAATTCCATCGAATCTGCATTGGCATCCCTTTCCAGCAATGTTAGGTAGAAGGGTTTTCTTGGAAGTTGGTTTGAACATGGAATTACAACTATTTTAGGGTTTGTATACACTGTCCTACAGATTTGGACAATTCTTTTGTCCATTTTTTTTTTTTTTTCTAAATTAAGGAGAGGTTGTTGGAGGGTGTTTGAGTTCTAAGAATTTATAGGTTTTGAGTTTGTACACTAAATATGGATTCTTTTTCTTTCACCCAGAAGAATACATTTGCATTACAATTTACAGTTGGTGCATTGTTGG
Organism: Vitis vinifera; assembly: GCF_030704535.1. Lineage (NCBI taxonomy): Eukaryota > Viridiplantae > Streptophyta > Magnoliopsida > Vitales > Vitaceae > Vitis > Vitis vinifera. Next base: position 27,096,630 of record NC_081820.1, on the reverse strand, counting down.
TTTTCAAATATTAGTTCAAGGTATATTCATTTGATGAGTTAGGAGAATTTGCAAATTTCAGCCTAATCAGCCTGAAATTTTTGTAAATCCAGCGAATAATCTTGGAAATTCAAACAAAATTGTCCCCAAATATTTTTTTTGTTAAAATTTCTAGGAGTAATGCTTCTTAGAAGGTGTAGAAATGGCTCTAACAAAGTTTATTTCTACGCCATGGAATGTATGTTTAAGTATGAAGAGTTAGTCATTCGATTTTACAGCCAATGAAAATTCGGGACTAAGGAAAAATGCAAGGAAAAAAAGAAAAAAGTGGAGGAAAGAAATTTAATAATTTTAAAATATATAAAATTTTAATTATATTTAATTTATTTTCATTTTTTTTCTTGTTAAAATTAAATATTGAAAACTATTTTCTTCAAAATTAGATGGTATTTATTTTTTTACTTAATTTTAAATAAAACTTTTATGCTTAATAGTATTAAATATTATGTTATTTGTTTTTATCGTATTTTATTTTTATTAAGTATTAAAAAGTAAAAAAATATAATATATTATTTTTTTTATTTAGGAAAAAGTTTATAATAAGTTATGAAAAAATAGAAAAATAAATAATTTAAATTATAAAAACAAATTATTTTAAGCAAAAAAACAAACACCACCCTAATTTAATAAAATCTAAAATTTTCAAATATTTGTTTTTTATTTTTTCCACCATCAAGCACACCTCTGTTTTAAACCCATTGCCAAAAATAAAAATAAAAATATTTGAACTTTTCTCCCAGCAAAATTCTCAATTTTCGCGGTAAAAATTTCAGACACGTGGCAAAAACATTAAATGGTACTTTACGTTCTCAAGATACCGGCTCTATTCACGGGCCATGCAAGCTTTCGTATTCTCAACCTCAACCCAAAGTACTCTTACAGCGAGTTCCAATTATAAGATACTCGCGAAAGTCGTGAACACAACTCACATTTCACCTGACAAGTGAGTTGAAATTATATGTTCAACAGAAACGATATGATGGAGTCTGCATGAACCATACAAATTGTAGAACTCGGAAATGGAGAGATTGCCAGGAGATCTCTGTCTCAAGATTTTCTACTTGTTGGATCACCAGAACCTTGCAACTTCTCTTCAAGGTCAGTGAATATAATTTAATTTAATTTTTTTTTAATTTTTTTTTCCTTTTCTGCAAATTGAGTTCTTGTGTTTTTTTGGGTTGAATTATCAATTGCTCAATTCTTGTGTTGCCTGTGTTGAATTCTCAGTTTTGTGGTGAGATCTAAGATGGGTATATGTTGAATATTGTTTTTTGATTTTGGTTTTATTTTTTATTTTTCATTTTTTTCTTCTTAAATTGTTGTGGTTTATGTGTGGAATTCTCAATTTGGTGGCAAGTTTTGTGCGTTGAATTCTCGGTTTTGCGGTGAGATATGAGATGGGCGTATTGAATTACCTTAAATTTTGCAATTTGTTTGTTTTTTTCCCTTCAGACCTAGTTTGGTTGCCGGGAAAGCTGGGAAGTAAATGAGTGAATAGAATTCTGGGTCTTAAGTGTTTTAGTTTTTAGCATTTCCGTCTTTCTTTGTAAATTTCAGATTGAGTGTTCTATTGTTTGTGTTGAATTCGCCGGGAATTGTGTAATTCTTCGTCCTGATTTCTTGATACCTTGTTTGGTTACTAAGAAAACCGAAGGGAGTGAAGCAAAAGCAGATTTTGAATGCTCTACATGATATTGCTTTGGGTTCAGAATAAAGAAAGAAAGAAAAAATGAAGATCACATCAATTCAGTCTCTGATCATTAAATTAGGGGAAATTTTTGTTTTCCTGAATCTCAAACTATTTTGATTAAACCTTTCAATTCCCTCTTTCCCACCTTTTCTCAGCTGCCTAATAGCTGAAACCAACCCTTCAACTTGATTTAAACTCACCCATTTTTTCACCCTAACCTTCTTCTTGGCAAAAATCATCTAATTTTCTGGATCCACAGACTTTCCTTTCCTTTCCTTGTTTTTGTTGCTGAGTTCACAGCTTGAATTCTCAATGTTAGCTAGTTGATAAGGTTTGTTTGATAAATTAACAAACATGGCTGTTTGATTTCATATAAAGTTTGCAGGAAGTGGAAGGTGTTGGCCTCAGACAACATTCTATGGTCAAACCTATTCAAGGAGAGATGGGGAGAAGATCGTGCTGCATTCTATGCCCCTACTGGTTTGAAATCATGGAAAGATGTGTATGAAGCACAAGACCGGTGTGATCGAGTTGGATTGTAAGTTGAAAGCCTTCCTAATTGTGGTTGATTGCAATGGCTAATTTTTCCTGCATCTCAAACATCACTGAGTAATAATGTTGAGCAAATTGATTAGAAAACCAAACTATTTCCCTTCTCCAATCTTAGATACAACATTGATAATTGAAAACTGTTAATGTAATATAACATTGTACCTTGGACGTGAGCACAGCGCCAGAGAACCAATTCTGTTCTTTGTCCAATCTTAGTAAAGGAAATGAAAAACGGAATAACCCTAAAAGGTGTGTTTGGCATGCAGAATTAGAAGGTGAACCATAGGACGAATCAAAATCCCTTTTTTTTTTTTTTGTTAATAAGCATATCAGAATAGATAAAAATAGCAATAAGGAGGTTGGTACAAAAGTGGAACAGCTAAAGGTTGCCAAAGTACACCAGGAGTATACAAAGGGAGCCAAACGAAAAAAGAAGGGATAGGAGAGGACAAAAATGGAAAAAAACACCTGCCCAACAATTACTTAGCACCTAACCAATCAATAAAATCGATCAAAGACATAGACTTTCCTTCTAAATGAGGTCTAACATAATCCTTAAAGGAAAGTAGAAAAGAGGATTTTAGCAAATGATCCAAAGATCCATGTCTTCAAAAGCCCTCTGATTTCTTTCACACCAAATGGTCTAGAAAAGACACAAAAGGGCAGTTAACCAAGCTTTCTGCCACTTTTTTCCTACCTGAGCCCCATTCCAGCTTAGCAACATCATCCTGACTGAGGAACACATCACCCATTGTAACCCAAATAAGGAAAAAACCAATTGCCAAAGTAGACCAGCTATAGCACAATACAGAAGTAAGTGATCAATGGATTCCTCCTGTTTACGCATAAAGCATCTATTTACTAGTGACACTTTCCCTTCTTTCCCAAGTAGCTTACCAAGCAAAAAGACCCACTCTCAACAGGACCCATGGGTTCCAAATGACTCTGGTTGGGAAGGCCTTTGCACCCCCAGAGTCCAAGTAAGAATAGAGAGCTTTAATGAAGAACTTTCCGTTTCTTGTACCTGACCAAATCATTGTATTCTCAACATTATGTCTAATTGAATGTTTTTGGATATTCCAAAGAAAGATCTCCACCATCTCTAACTCCCAATCATGGAACTATCTAGAGAAATTGGGATGCTAATGACCCAGGTTCCCGTTTTACTCCCACATATCAGCTACCCACACATCCTTTGAATTGACAATAATGAATAATGTGGGAAAGACTCTTTTAGCAATATCTCGCCACACCACTTGTCTAGCCAAAACTTGATTCTCCTCCCATTCCCAACAAGGAAGTGGGTTCTGCTTTCAAACTTCTGAACAATCACCTGCTTCCACAAAGAATCCCTTTCAAGGGCAAACTTTCATCCCCACTTACCTAAAAGCGCCATGTTAAGGATATAAAAATCCTTAATGCCTATGCCCCCTTTTTTCTTCTCCACGCAAGCTTTAGCCCAACTCACTAGGTGAGGTTTTTTCTCTATAGCTCCTCCACCGTACAAGAAGTCTCTTTGTACCTTTGCAAGCCTTAAACTCACCTTTCTCGGAATCACTAATAAAGAATGCAAATCCTTACTAGAGCAAGTTTTAATTTTTATGAGAATTTTTTTATTTATATTTTCATTCCCTATTTCAGTGTTCTAATACACTCTTTGTGCTAAATTCTAAAATTATCAAATGATTGAAAATAATTTATGTAATATGATGTTATACCTTGGTCAAGAGCAAAGCTTTGGTAGCAAATTGACTAGATACCTCTGTCTAATCTTAGAAGAAAGGAAGAAAACCCTTAGTTTGCATTTGATTTGTGACAATAGGAAAGGAATTGGAATGGGAATGGAGGAGAGTCACAATACCTTGTCTCGAACAAGAATCAAAATCCTTAAAAGAATCTGAAAATGAATTTTTGATTCATATTCCCATTTCTAATCGTAATCCAAAAGTATTGATAAGTGGGAAATGCACTCCATTTCCTATTCCCATTCTCTACTCCGATATTCCAAACACACCCTTAAATATACAAATTTTAGGCTTGGGTGTATGCAGAGCTTTAGCACAGTTGTTAAAGGCATGCTTAAAGTGCGCCTAGACTCAAGGTTTAACCACTACTTGGTTATAGCCTCTTGCTTGCTAAGACATGCTCCTTGTTTGAGAGATGTGTTTTGTTTACTTTATTTTCCCCTTTTTAACACTTCTATTCATAAACTTTCTAATTGTATTTGAAATTTATATAATTTCATTATCCTTTTGTTGAACACTTCTTTTAAATATTTAGAATGTTAAACCTTTGTTACTTGGATTGGATTTTTGGATCATATTCTATAAAACCGGTATACATCGTAAGTCATGTTTCACTTTCTTCAAGCACGCACCTTATGTTGCTCCTAAGCCTAAAAGAGACTTTTACACCTTCTAAAACTACGAGCTCAAGTCTAAATAAGTTTGCTCTATATCAAAGGTGAATTAGCTTGAGGGCATTAGAAAGGACTTCTACTCAATTATATTCTGCACCATTAGCATTGTCTTGGGTTTGTGAAAAGCTGTATCCTCATAGTTCTTCAACATAAAGATAACCATGTAGTATATGTTTCCAGGGGCCTGAAGATAATCAGAGAAGGTGTCGGCGACTACTACCTTGTCCACCAAGGCGAAATCCAACACCATCTAGGTTCCAAGAGACAAAGAAAGGGGGCAACTAATTGTTCATTCAGTTCAGAAACAGGCTTTATTGGAGAAGGATGCTCAAATGGAGAGGAACCCTGTTTGGGGATTCTGGACAAGATCCTTTTCTTCATTGGGGATTTGGAAGTTGCTTCAACAGATGCCAAACGCGGCAGAATACTGTAATTGGTTTATCGATAACTGAAATTGTATCTAATCTATGCTCTGGTATGCAATCTGATCACTTTGGTTTGAATATTTACCATCATTGATAATGTAACCATCTCATTTGCTCCATTCATTTCTCGTAGCTTAAATCCATCGGCTCGTAGTTAAGAGTAATATTTAAGCATTCCCCGATTATATATAATAAATACTCTTAATTTTATTAAAATAACTCATACTTGCCGGTTTTTGTTAGAATAACAAATTACATTATTGGTTTGTTATTTAATTTTCAAATAGAAGCCAATAAAATTAAACATATCATTTACATTTATGCATTCATCTGTATTCAAATTTTAAGTTAAATTCAGATTAAAGCAAAATGTGCTAAGAGAAATGCAAAGGGCTTGTTTGGAAAATAATTTTTTGAGAATAGTTTTAAGAATATGATAGTTTTTTAAAACATAGCAAACATATTTTTAGAATATTGTTTTGAATATAAATGCATAATATTTTCATACAAAATAGACTAATTTTCATATTTGAGTTTACAAACAAATGATCAAGCAACTGTTTTAACATCATATTATTATAAGTAGACAACAAGTGTGTTCTAGGCTTTCAATGGTCCTTCCCCTTCTCCAATGGCATTTTAAGAAAAGCTTGAAACCAAACTAAAGACCGGCATACTGAACTTGCAGAAACCATTTATTATCACAGGTGAAAGAGGCCAAAAAGACCATGCCATTACCGAGCAGTTACTTTAATAAATGAGTTAAGCATAATTTAGCAGGCTGCCAATAGCATCCAAGTTTTTCCGGGTAATCGCAAAGTTTTGCTGAACATTCCTATAATCCCCGCATTAGTTTGATAAATTAAGGAATATGGTAACAACATGGTTCCATATGCTGCAAATCTGGTTACAAATTCTTCAGGCTCCAATTAACAAACATAGCTGATGGGAAACAGGTGGAAAAAAATTCAAGTACTACTCTCATTCAGTAATGATTCTAAAACCAGATATATAAAAAAGAATAGCATCTGAATTACAAAAGCATCAAAATTACAAAAGAGAGCATTTAACAAGCTTTTATGCGCTACTCTGTTGATCTACTGACAGTAAAAATGAAATTATAAAAAGCTTAAGTGGCTCTTGCTTTCCTCCCTGCCCTACCTCCATTTTGTTTGCTGGGCAGACCACTGTTTTCTTATACACTGTCTGTGGTCCTCATAATAAAATTGAATTACAGCTTCAATTAAATAAGATTTTCAATCCGTTTATGGAATGAATCCGGTGCTTGTTCTCACCCTTCAAAAAATCTCTGTGGTCTGTCATCTGGGCATGTCACTCAGATGTTCAATGGCTCTGCCTCCATATTTTTGTCCTTCATTGATGCCCAATCTTCTGTCTCTGTAATGAATATGAAAATAGTGCCAGTCGTGAGTATCAAGAAACCATAAAAATGGGAGGTTGAATAGAGCCTATATCGATTCATGGATTAGAAATTTTCTACATCTTGTCCACATGACAATCATATGTCATGTATAAGGCTCAAATGAGACTGGGCTTGCTTGCATGCTAAGTTTAAAGCTCGTTACATAGGCAAGATTACGGTGCAAGGATTATACTTACTTGACTTGTCAGCAATCACCATGAGCCGCCTTTGCAAGATAGATGCCACAAAGAGGAAAATCGAGCACATGCCAAACATGACAGTGATGGGGAATGCATTAACCTTCAAAAACATACCAAAAACAACTATTAAGAAACAGAAGGAACGATCACCAGAGAAGGAGCACATAGAAGTCTTCACATGGTCTATATCCAAAATAAGGGCTGGTGAAGAATTGGATTGGTCCTTGGGTCATAACAAGATGGCTGCTAATGGATTAGATTAGTACTTCAGTCATAAGTAGATATAGAGATTGGCATGCTAATAAACAATAGGATAGCCAACCACCAGGTTGAATTTTATATGGGTTTTTTGTGGGTTCAGTTTGACTGAGGGCGCTCAAACAAAGCAGGGAAAAAAAAGGTGGGTAAGGTTGAGTTGCCCTGCTCTTCACATGACCATGCCTACTACAATGTAAGGTCAAGCAGCGAATTAAGCCATTAAGGTTACATACATTATATAGCACGATGCACACAAAGATATTGAGGGGAATGCGGAAGAAGTTCATGATAGTGCTTCTAGCCTCCTCTGGAATGTACTGGGACCTCATCTTCATGATGGACGGCCAGAAGATCCCCACACAAGCCTCGAATGTGCAGAAGCCAAGAAGCTGGACACAACCTGCAAATGAGATGCTTCCGCCTTTCACCTTGGAAGGTTCAACCAAAATCTGCTCCAAATTAGCAATAAGTTAAAGATGGCAAGAAAAATTCAACACCCAGAAAAGAAAATACCATATGAATTGGAGAATTGACATACATTTGTCACAATGGGAAGCAGGAGAGAAGCAGAAGAGATCACAAAAACGATCTGCATGTAACTTTCAACTTTGAGTGATGCGCGGGCCAGCAGTCGAGAAGCAACAGAGCTTCCCAACATTGAAGCCAACATGAAAGTTGCAAAGATGAAACCATGGGGAATCTCCTCTTCATTTGGGCTTAGAGCAGGAGTCCAGAGGAACACAAAAGTATACATTGAGCCTTCAAACAACGACTGAATTGCACCCAGCAACGCAATTTTCTCATCTGAACCACATGAAACATAATACTAAAGCTCCAAGAAAGGAGGAAAAAACTGAAAAGATGAGGAAACAGATGGATAAACCCATTGGGATAGCAAACAATGCATTCCTTAGGGGATAATCTAATTTAATGGTACAAGCTATGTACCTTTTTGCTTATTATAGAAAACATAAAGACAGACTCAGCATTTGGTAATCATATAAAGGAAAATTTATATTCAACCATAGTATTTATTTGTTTAAAAAATTTATAACACCAAAAAGAGGAAAAAGAACTACCAATTAAGGCCTAGCTTCTCTGCACATTTTACATTAACTTTCTTAAGGCAAATTTAAAATAAAAAGGCAACCAGCAGGTCAGATGTTTGGCAGTTGATCAATGATAATTATACGCATAATGCATGTGCTTATGTATGTAGAGTTTCAAGGTCTACTCCATGGGTATTCATAGGCTATGATATCATATAAGATAGGATCAATGCATACAATGAAAAGCTTTGGGAACCTACCAGAAGCTATGGCAACAGCAGCTCCCTTGAACTGTGTAAGCAAGTCCTTGTTCTCTGAAGGATCACCGTAGTTTTCAGACCATGATGACAAAATGACAGCCATACCAACAGCTAGAAAGCATGCAGCAGCATCAAAAGGGGCCACAGGGCCAAGGCTCAAGTTATCTACTAGTAGATTTCCAAACAACCCAGAGAGAATAGCAACAAGGCCATTGCCAAGAAATATTGCCTTTGAAAATGTCACAGACAACCACTGTTGCTCAAAGCCCCTCTGCACAGATTAAGGTGGAATATTATTACAATCATCAAAATAGACAGGTAATTCTGAAATAAGAATTCTACATCAGTTATTGACAAGATTTAGAGGGGGTTTTAATAAAGACATAAAAAGATGGTGAAAGCACAACTAGATGGTTCAGGTCCCCTAGATCAGGAAGTCCTTATGATCCGCCCAATTAAACAGTTAATCAATTTAACAAATGCAAGATAAATTTGTTAGCACTAATATATTTTAAGATTAAGGACAAAGCGACAACATCTCACCTTGTTGTGCTCGGCAACAAGCCATGACTCAAATGCTGAAAACAGGAGAGAAGTGGCGATACCTCCCAACACACGCCCCACCATTAAAATTCTGTACTGAGGTGAATGCTTGGTAATGCAGCTCAGTATATAAGTAATGCAATAAGTCACACAAGCTCTCTTCCGTCCCCTGCATTCATTGAATGAAGGCATTGTGAATCAAAACTAGGATTCCAATTCTAAAGAACAATGGATCCACAACAACATTTAGTAGGAAATCTCACTGTTTGTCAGCTAGAGATCCAACAATCGTGCCAAACAACATGGAGGACCCAAAACCAGCAATAAACAACTGTCCAATCTCCCCTTTTCCGAAGCCATACGTACTGTAGAGGAAGTACACATAAGGACCCTGCAACCAATCCCCGGCTATTGCCACATAAACATCAATCTGTCAGACATGGAAAAAGAACTATGGCCGAAAATTTCAACTCATGTTTTATAGCAAAACTACCCAAAAACACAAATCTATCAGATGGAAAGACGAACATGCCTAAGAACTTCGATAAATATCAATTATTCTATACAATCAAAATCAATAATTAGCTTCACATGGTGGCTTCCTCTGGCAATCAAAGGAATTCCAAAATCTAGAATGTATATTAGGATGCAGACAAAATGAAAAATCCATTCAATTTAAAACATTTCTCCAAAGCAAAATGATTATCATCGTGAAGACTTTTTAATACCAGCTATGATTTAGTGGGTCATCAACGACATGGATTGAATTAAAGCAAAGAAATACATTACATAATGAAGCGGAATTGACAAGGAATTAATTATTAAAAAGCATTCACATGATCTACAAAACCAGTGACTCCACTAGCTAATGGCCTCACAACCCACACCCTCAACGCTCCGTTTGGTTGCCAAGAGAAAAGGAATATGCATTTTGAATCTGAAAAGGACCACAATAAGACACCCATTTGTCAAAACCAAACACAAACACCAAACCCAAAACTCCCATTCCCTCCCCACATTTTCCTGGCAACCAAACACCCAGATCCGACACCAAACCCAGATCCCACATTCAAAACAAACGGATCTAACAAACCACACACATGACACAGCAGATCCGCAATTGCGCAAGATCCACAATGGAAAAACAAAACACTAGTCAGATCTAGAAACCATTTTCCTGGGATTTGAATTTTTACCCATCATGAGAGAGTAGACAAGAAGATAATTGTTCTTGAAAGAATTGAAAGCCGTGGTGGTATTGACTCGGTCCTTGTTGTTCTTGCTGAGCTCAATAACAGCTACAACTGCAGAGAGTGCACCAAATACAAGGAAGTAGAAGACCTCCATTGCTGTTACAGAGAAGAGAGAGAGACAGGGAGAGTTAAAGATTGTATGGAAAGTAGGATTCCAAGGTTGTTGACACACACAAATTTATAGGGGAGCAGAGAATGGGGTTGGATCCTCTGCTGTGGGGGTTTAGTAAGTGCCTGCTGTTTGTGATTGTACTTTGGATGGTGGTAATTTAATTTAGAAAAATGCTTTAAAAATTTATAAATATTATGGATTTGTTGTGATGTTCCTCATAAGTCATAACATCCTTAAAAAAAAGCTTTTAGAATCATTGTTTAAAATATATTTTAATTATTTTTATTAACAATTTAATAATTTAAATATAAAGAATAAGTCAAAAATATGAAATAATAATAATAATAATAATTTTATTGTCTTATTATGAAGTTTTTTTTTCCATCTTTTTTATCATCGAAATCATTTTATAATACATACTTAAAAACATATCATATTTATTTTAGAAAACAAGTTGTTTTCAAAATAGATTCGAAAAAATATTTTTGGGAAGCAATTCCATAAATTATTTTCAATTATTTATGAAATTATTATTATTTTTATGCTTAAAAATATTATTATTGTCCACCTTCAACTATGGACAACAATTTATTCGTAAATATTTTTTATTTTAGTTCTTAAATAAATAAAAATTCTAAAGGTGGTTTATGGGTACAAAAATGAGATAATGAATTTTTATTTTTTAAGTACAAGATTATTTTGTGTTTAGGATATATGTGATATTCATAATTTTGAATTTATATGAATTAAAATTCATACATAATTGGAAAACTTTTTGAAAACTTGACATTTTTTATTCCTCTAGTGAAGATCTCTTGCCACCTAAAAATTGATAGTTTTTCCTCCTGGGATAAGGAAAGTGAAAACCAAATATAATTTTTTTTTCTTTATTTAGGAGTAAATTTAATTTTTATAAATTTTATGCTAATAAATTTATATTAATTCCCAAACAATTTTCTCAAACGATTCTAACTTATGAATGAAATAAACATTGGGTTTAGCAAATATTAGTCTAATCACATTTTTTTAAATTTGTTTATAAGAGTATAGGACTGATTTAAAGCAGAGCATCATCTTTAACTTAAAAAATAGTTTGATGGTATTTGAATTAAAAATAGTTTTTTTTTTTTTGTTAGATTTGTTATGAAATATGATTATTTTTACTAAAATTATATACTATATGATACATATTTAATTTATTAAATAGAATTTTATAACTAAATAATTAAAAATTGTTTTTTAAATTTGATCTTAAAAACTAATTTTTAAGAATAATTTTTTAAAACATTACTAAACAAATGAATAATTTTCTTAAAAAATAAAAAATAATAATAATTTTTGTTGAAATGGAAATGAATTTTCAAATTTAGGCTTCAAATGTTACCCTATAAGACTTCATAATGATAGTATCATTGTCCCTAATTCTAATGGTCACCTCATTGTCCCATCATTATTTCCTTATGGTTGCTCCATCAAGTCTTTGAAATCTAGTAGCATCGGCATTCATATAGAATTTTTTATTTTTTATTTTTAAATTTCTCATAAATTGACATATTTATTTTAAACTATCACAATCAAGAGGGTGCCCATCACCTCAATTAGATATGAAATTGCCCATCACTAAATGTCTTGAAATATTTTGTTAGAGGTTTGAATTTAAATCTTGTCTTCATAATAATTTGGAGCCACAAACCAACAAGACAAATAAACAAAACATTAATGGAATATGATATTTTAAACATCAAACAGGCAAAATTTAAAGATTTTTTTTTTAATTACAAAATAATAAGATGAGCATTATATGATAAGGAAGAAAAAAATATGTTCAATAAATTCTTGATAAAAAATAATTTTTAAATTTTTTTTCTACAAATGTATTATTTTTTGAAATAAATTTGAGGGTGTTTCATTTTTTTTTTCTAATTTTTTAACAATAATTAAAAATATAAAAATATTTTAGGTATAATAATTTTATTAAGAATATTTTTTTTAAAAAAACTTATTGTTTATGTTTGAGTTTCAAATATAATTTTATTCATGAATAATGAGAATTATTTTTAAAATCATTAAAAAAAAAAAAAAAAAACTGGTTTTTAAGAATCTCGCCGTTGTTTCAGAAGGTACAACCAAGAAAAGCTAGAAACCCACAGGATTGTAGGTGATCCATACCGCATATGACAGAAGCCCATGCTGCTGAGAGGACGCGGTTTCACATTCAAGTACAGTCACATGACACGTGGCAAGATCTGTACGGTGGATTAAAATAATACTGGTAGTCGTAGGTCCTCAGTGTGTCGGTGGTTTCGGTGTAAGCAATAGTGCAAAACGGCACGTCCTGGGATTTCTAATGTGGGCCCCACCATGACCCATTGTTTCTGGGCCGTTTTTGTAAAATGGGCCCACAAACTAGAAAAAGTCTTTGATAAATTAATGATTAATGGGCCTGGTTGGTCAGAATTAAAATAATCCAATTGTTGTTTTAGAATTAATTAATTAATTTTTTAATGAAGATATGAAAGAATCAAGTGGTGCTCTAGTTATTGAGCGCAACCATCCTATGGTCAAGCTTTTGAGGTACATGAATCAGATGTGGTATTTTTCTTTCTTTCTTTTTTTATTGCTTTGTGATTATTCGGAAGGAAGATATTTAATTGGGTTAATTTGATAGAAAAAATTTACCATTATTGAATTGTCCTGTGGATCACATGAAATGCAATTTTTTTTAACAAAATTTAGTAAAACAAAGTGTGTTTCCATTAACTCATATAATAAAAAAAAACATAAAATAAAAATTCAAGTTTATAAAATACAAATTTTAAACTACTACTTAAAAATAATTAACATTTTATACAATTTTTTTGTTAAGTATATTTTCTTTAAGCATCCAGTACTATCTTTTAATGATATGGATACTATCTTTGGTTATCTTAGATACTTCTTTTGATTCGATGATTACATAAAACTTGAATTATTTTTTAAAAATTTATATTTTATAATTATTTTTAATACTTTGTTATGAATTTTTGTTTATTATTGTTTTTATATATTTTTTCTATTATTAGTTTATCAAATATTTATTAATTAAATTTTTGTCATGCTTTCAAATATAATTTGTTTAAGGGAAAATCCAAAAAGCCTTGTCGTTTATTTTATTAAAAAAAATTATAATATTAAAGTCAATATTATAAAAAAAATAATAACTAACTTTCAATGCTTTTTTTTTCTATTTCTTCCACTATAAAAACCAAAACTAAAATTTTTCCTAAAAAATGTAGATGAATTTCAGAGTTTGTTTGGAACTTTTTCCAAAATAATTCTTAAAAAAAATTGAAAACAATTCTTAAAACAGTTATTATTTAAATATTTTATATAAAATAACTAAAAACATCTAAAATTTATTATTAAAATAACATTTTGTAAAGGTTTATCAAACATACCTTTGGAATTGAAAAATTATTTTTTATTTTAAAGAACAAAAAAACTATTTTTAATAACAGTTGCCAAAGAGCCTTCAATGGTGTGGTTCATCGAGTTCTCCATGGAAAGTTTAAAGAAGCCGTACTTGTCCACCTTGAAAGTTTAAGAAAAGAAAGGGCGATGGTCATGCTTCTATTTATTACATGTCACGTGCTCATCAATCATCATGAACTCCAGATTACAATTTTTGGACAAATAAAAGGAGAAAAATGCCGTGGCCAAATGACATATTTCTCATGGTATGCACTATGTACCCTATACTAAAAAGTGTAGTTTTTAAATGCCTTCAATTCTATTAATAAAATCATATGTTATGACATATTTTTTAAATATTTATTTGCATTTTCAATTATTCATATATTTTTTATAATAAAAAATGATGAAATTTTCTATGATACAAAACAATAGTATACGGAAGTTTTAATATTAGTCGTTAGATTTTAGATTTTATTATATAGTTTGGGGAGTTAAAAATGAGATACTATTTAGGTTTTATTTTTAAATAAATTAACTAATAAAAACATTTATGCATCCCACAGCCATCACTCCTTTTATAAAACATGGGAGGAGAAGTGGAGATGAAGGCAGCCAGCTTGGAAAACTTTTGTTATCGATCGTTTGGTGAGACTTTTATCAATTATCACTACGACCCAAAAAAGGATGAAATGTGGATGAAAGAAATCTACACACGAACACACCCCTTAAACCTCCACCACTCACGCTGATTCTTTCAAGCCTAAAAATCCACAATCTCCATGGCCCACACTCACTTCCCCCAAAGATCTCCCAAAACATCACCAGACCAAATGCCTCAATTTCATTTCACTCCAATTCATTGACAAAAGGGCAAAAGCTGCGGAGATTTTCGCAAGTCTCCCCCTCTTTGAAAAAATGGCAGCTCTTGCTTCGATCACTCCACACTCTTCTTCTTCTTTACATCCCAAGTCCCACCTCTCTTCAAACACTAGTCACCACTCCATTTCTTCGTACTGCGTGACCAGATCAGTTAGGACTAATAGGCAGAGACTATATTCAGAGTCTGGCTCTAGGGGCCTAAAGATCCAAAGTGCAGCAACAAAACCCGCAAAATCGCCAGGTATGTCTGTTTTTTAGTGTGAATTTGAGCATAGTAACAAGTTTTTTCGTTCGCTTTCTGGAGTTAACGAGATGGATTGATCAATTCAGTGATTAAGTTCGGGTTTTCAGGTGCATTCTAGACTTAATTCATCTAGTTGCTTCTTTGCTCTTGTTTTGAGGGATTAGCTGAGGAAGACTGGAAGATTAAGAGGGAGGTTCTGCTAGAGAAAAAGGTATGCACCTCTTTCTAAGTCATATGGGACTCATTCAAAGATTCCAATGAACCAATAAACTAATTCAATAGTAATTTATGTTATTGCGCACCTGGATAACTCATAGATCACAAGCAGAATTCTTCCTTTTTATCGGGTGAGAACTCCTGGAATGTTTCTGATTTGCAGGTAAGGAGTGTGGATGCCAAGGAAGCTCTACGCCTTCAGCAAGAGAATAACTTTGTGATTCTTGACGTCAGGCCTGAAGCAGAATTCAAAGAGGTCAGTTCTTCATATTTGATATTGAAATTAGCAGTATGGAAGTCAGTACAAGAACTCATAACCCCCTGCTTATGTTATTGAGATTAAATTCTTCAATCAATAGGAGCAGAAACAGAACAATTTTTTTTTTATATTTTCGGGTTGCAGGCTCATCCTCCAGGCGCTATTAATGTGCAAATATATAGGCTTATAAAGGAATGGACAGCGTGGGACATTGCTAGGCGTGCTGCATTTGCATTTTTTGGCATATTTGCAGGCACAGAAGAGAACCCAGAGTTCATGCAAAGTATATTGTTCTTACCTAATCATGCTTTGAGTTGTTGGATTGCTTCTGGATAATTCATGGTTTGGGATTAACTAAATGTATGGTATCATGCTAACAGGTGTGGAATCGAAAATAGATAAGAGCGCAAAGATAATAGTGGCTTGCTCATCTGGGGGTACCATGAAACCGTCCCAAAACCTCCCTGAAGGCCAGCAGTCAAGGTGGTTCTTCTCCTCCTATTGTATCTTCCTCTTCCCTTCTCTCTGAAACTTCATTGTGCCACACCAACTTCTATGAGAATTATACTCTTATTCCACAATGTTAATATAATACCATTCTACCCTAGGATTGTTTGACGAAAACCGATAAATGAGGTAAGAAGCAAGAAAAATTCAAGATCATGACATTAATGTAGACCAGGCCTGTTAGGGCATTACCTGATGCAGGTCCTGTTTTTGGTGGGTTCTGGGACCAGTGGATTGGTAACAGATCTAACCTTCAGTTCAGCATTTTTGCAGCAAGTGGTGGCATACGAACTCGAACCTGCATGTTTAGCACACTTTACATGTCCCAAAGTGGGAGAACGAGAGTAAACTATATATCGGTTCTCCAACTTTCTGCATTTCTACGTAGTTTCAGCTATTTTGCAGAATTAGTATTATGACCTTGAAGATGGCATAAAAGGGCAGACAGGATATCAATTCTAATAGACACAAAAGATGTGTTACTACTATAAGAAACATGAATAAAAAGGATGGGTAAATAGATAGAAAGTATATGATCTTGCCTTTAGGTCACATACAATTCATGGGGAACAACTGACATTACAACTATAGAAGCTCTAAAAGCCATATGGTTCCAAGTATAATTCATGTTCTTGGATACAACCAAACAAGTTGGTAACTTGATGCTATTTTCTGCAGGTCACTGATAGCAGCCTACTTACTTGTCCTCAATGGTTACACCAATGTCTTTCACTTAGAAGGGGGACTCTACACATGGTTCAAAGAAGGCTTGCCATCAGTTTCAGAAGAATGAAATCTCCATCAGATTTAGTTATTTCTACAGAAGGTGGGTTTTTGTAAAAGGATCATGTATATCATCATTGGTTCGACTTGTGTCCTTCGTGTAAGAGTTTGTAACATATTTGGAGGCTTATGTTATGTATCTGGGATGCTAACTAGTAGGCTGTTTCTAACATTTGTTGCATATGAAAGAAATGGATGCGTACCTGCTTACAAGCCACACCAGTGAATGAAAATTGCTACCACACAAAAAGGCAAATTACAGATTATTAAAAGATAGTTATGACAATAAAAAGTGAATGTTAAAAATAATAACATTGTCAAGAATCCACAAAAGATCGAAAATCATACAGAACAAGGCACAAGTTATGGATGCCAAGTCATTAGTCAATGGTATTGGATAACAGTGTCATTGATAGTATCCTAACAGAAACCGGAGATCCCCACATAAACAGCATTAGATAACCGTTGATGTACATAACCGTGACAATGTTGTACCAAAAGCGTCACCAATAAATAACAAGCCATTGTAGTTCCTATAAGAAACAGGATTTTCACTCCAGTAAAACTCAAGCTTTCACAAGGTGGCAAGCAGCAATTAATTCCCTCTCTTTTTTTCAGAACCCAGTGTTGGTTTTACATATAAAATAATCAAGAAGTTTCGGGAAGGCGGTATACTGTGATCTCCTGCTGCTTGAAATACCGACGGTCCTCTTCGTCAACAAGAACAAGGTTCAAATAATATTTGACGCTGAATTTGTTGTTAATGTTGCGGTGTGTAGGTGTCAGCTCATAGGGACTAAGAAACAGTCTAATTGGAATTGATTCACCTGTAAAAGAAGAAAAGGCTTGTGGATTGATACATGTATGGAATATGTATGAAACCTGAAGTGTGGTTCTGAGGATACCTCTTACTGGAGCACCATCCATCAACTCAAACTTTGCTAGTGTCTCTGTCTCAACATGGGTGTTGGCCCCTGATCCTGTTGACTCTCGCCGCCTGATCTCGAGATCCATATTTTTTATCTTGATTCTTACAAGAAGAAAATATATCTTCCCGATAATAACATCTTTCAGATGATACCTGGATATTTTAAACTTCAATTAGCTATGACAAAGATCTTCCCTTCTAACTTAAACTCGGAAAAAAGGCAATAATTGAATCCACCATCCTACTCCCTAGTGCTTGTGCACAGGTGTGAAACCTCACCCAGACCAACCAAATTGTCCATACTCAATATGTCATGATTAAGCAAATATCTATTTGCAGTCAAGGGACATGTGGTTAAAACTCAAACACCGGAAGAAGACATGTTATTCCAGGTTTCAGTACCATAAAAAATCTGGTTGGCAGTTGATTCCTATCTAAGAATCCAACCACCCAAAAAGGAACTGCATATCCAAGTCAAATGAATTATGTAAAACGTACTTGCTTTTATTGTACTCAAACTCAATGTGTAGGCAATCTTCAATTCCAACCTCCATCTGGCAAGCATTTAGATTATGTTAGAAGTCCGAAAAATCATTCTTAATGGGATTTGCATGCTAAACAGGATAGAAGGATAACCCAGCTCTACAGTACAATGATATCATACCCACCCAATACCAAAACAAAGACACTCTGCTCAATAAGTTTTCCAGTCTGTTACTAGATTCTACATGAATATTAATAAGGATGAGAACAACTTCCATGGTCATTTAAAATTTGAGATCGCCATTTGAGATAACAGTATGCAACAGGCTACAATAGGGGAAAAGGATTCCATAAAAACCATCAAGGTAGTAACAATTTCTTCTCACATACACCTAACCTACAATGGGCTATCTGTGCAAATGAAAGATTATACTAACCTTAATACTAGTGTTAATTTCCGGAGGTGGGGTGTAGTTGCGAACCTGATGCATTAAGAATAACACCATTATAAGATCAAAACTGTATTAATAAAATTATCAAATTGATAAGACCAGAAATGCTTTATAATTTATATATTAAAAGATTGTGAGGCAGTATAATAAGCATTATATAAAACTGTATTATTGATATATCTATTTAATTTCCCAGTAAGAAACAACCATTTCCAAATTACAAATAAATAAATAACATCTATGATTTGTTCAAACCAACAATTTACTATATAGGCTGTCCAAGATTTATAATCTAAAATAAAGTTTCAAGGTTCTAGTTTAGCAAGTAACTCAAAATCACATTCCATAATAATCTTAAGCATGCACAACTAATCTTAAATACTGCCAATATTAATAAAAGCAAGGCATAAATAATTCTCCTGTATATCTTAAATACAAAAGATCCTTTTTCCTCGGCTTTTGCTAGGGCAATATTAGGTAGTCAGGCATTAACCACAACCATTCCAGGCTAGGAACTGGTGGTTGTACAGTTCAAGGCACAAACAGGTATTCTGAAAACCACCAAAAAACAACCATGAAAGATTTCACAGTTCTAGGATGAAGTGTCTGCTTATATGACTGACTCTTGAAGTTTCTTTTTCCCCTTTCTTGCCTGCACCATTGCCCCAATAAGAGGGCTATCATGTCTCCAAGATTGTGGTGTTCATCTACATATTGTCACAATTCTCAGCCCTCTAGGAACTGCAAACATCAGTATCTGAGGGGCCAGATACATGAGAAAATTTTTGCGATCTACTGCAGATATGGGGTAGAGTTGCCGAAAATATATTAATTTGCACATAACCACATCCTTAAAATTTTTTTTTGATAGGTATAACCACATCCTTAAATTGATAATGTAAGAAATATGACTTTAAGGTATCTTTTCTTCTTCCTCTTTTTGGAGAAGAATATGCATGGAAGATTGCATGACCCCTTAAAAAAAAGAAGAATCATCAATTACTAAATGTTCTTCACAATACAGAAAGATTACCACAAAATCTTGGTATTCCACAATGCTACCACCATAGCCACGACTGATTGTAACTTTTAGGACATACCTGCAATGAACAAATTTGAGATAAATTGTAAATACTAGTAAAAAATATCACACACCATATGCTTTTAAGAATTATATTGATCAAAGCATTTTAAAAATTCACACTTTGTAGATTACTATACAATTAATCATTTCCAATTTCCACTCATGCCTAAAGGGCGCTGAATTGATAAAACCAATTATTTTCAATTTACAAACTAAACAGCAAAGAAAGTAACACTAACATGTTAATATTCAACCAACATAAGGAACTGACAAAGCCTATGAGCACATGAAGTACCAAAACTGATCCACATGGAAGAAGAATATCTTAAGTCAACTAAAGAAGAGTAAACCCAAAAAGGGAGGATCTACAATTTTGTAGATTCAAGATTAAAGACCCACAATCTTGAACAAAAAAGCTTGGACTTAAGAGGTACTACAATACTTGGAAATACAATTGCAACAAAAAGGTGAACAAAATCAAGTTTTGAATGGATTAATTAAGTGGAACCTGGAAATTCATTTTGATATCCTTGAATATCATATCAACAAAAAAGCACAATAATACAGAGCAATGACTTTTGTTAGCTTTTCCAATGGATGCAGGGAAATTCAGGTAAGTGCTACTACAGAGTACAGATATATTTATATGCTTTAAAGAAATCTATTCCTAGCCTTGTTCATTGGATACACAAAGTTAAATAAAGATCAAAGTGAAGTATAGTCACAAAAGCCAGAGAAAAACTCACGGAACTATAGCAACAATTCATATGGTCAATTGTAAAATTCCAAAGGGTTAACCAACGAAAGAATATTAATACAAAGATTTACTATGAAAGCTTTAAAAAATAATAAATATGTTACCTAAGCCTCACATTAACCCCATTGTACGTCTCGTATGGCATTTCAACTGTAGAAAATTCAAATGGATATGTTTTCCTTTCATATATTTCTCCAGGCACATCCAGTTCACGAACTGCAAAAAAGAAGAATAGAAGTAAAACCAATCTCTTATTGCTGATAGGTTTGATTGTTGTTTCACTTCATGGTTGCACATACAAATTTATAAAATCAGTAGTATTAATGGCATGAGGTATAAAAATAGAAAGAAAAAGGAAAAAAAAGAAGCAAGGTTACTGTTTAACAAAGTGGGAAAAAAACCCTGGGCTCCTAAAAAATCCTAAGATAATAGCATGAAAGCCAGAATAAACTTACCAAGGGAGGTAAAATCATAGAAGTTGCCTCTGTCAAAATACATCTCTGCAAAGTGAAACGAAGTTTTCATTAATGTTTGAAAAACAAGAAACAGCAGTTCCACCAAACTGAGAGACAAGATTTATTTATTTTTTTATCAGAGCAAGACAAGGTTTATTCAGAAAAGGAGAAGAACAAAGAATGAAAATGCCAAAGAATAAAAAACAGTAAATAATTATAGTAGACACTTCCATCAGTACCAGCTAACACAAATATTAGCTAGCATCCAAGTTAAATGAACTAAAAAATCCAAGTGTTAACAAGCTTACAGAGGATAGTGAATGGTTTCAAGCATGTCCCTTTTGACTAAAATTAATGAAGATATTAAATGAAAGTCAAATATCTAAAGAGGATTAGATATTCATTTATTGCCCTTGATGTCTGACTCAAGTGATAAAGGGTTATGATCTATCAAAAACAAAAATAAAAAAATAAAAGGTGATAAAGGGTTGTGGAGGGTTTTGCGAGAGGTTCTAGGTTCAAGTCCCACTGGGGACAAAAATTTACCCATCAAAAAATAAACAAATAAATATCCATTTCTTAGTTAAAAAGGTTGAAGATAATATATCTAAAGCAGAGTGTAAAACCATGTGTAACAGAACAACCCGAAATCCAGGATTAACCTGATTAGGATGATAACAGTTAACCATACACAATATGGTAGAATAACCATGTGCAAGTATGCAACTATGTTAAATACTTTGACACATTTACCAGTACCTAAAACAAAATTTTCAACCTTCACATTCGCTTGAATCGCAAAACTATAGGAACAAGGAAATGCAATACAGTGTTTAATTCTTCCTTTTGACACGCATCATACTAAATTGAAAGCATTGAACAAAAATGTACCTATCTGACCAAGGAGCTCAATTTTCACACCATTGTGTTCAACCTTCTTTCCCTGAAGTGGTTCTATAGATATCTGAAAGTATTACCACATAACAATATTTTTTCAGCATCAAAATTATTAATCTAAATTATTTCCAGTTATTTTCTGAGTACAAAAACTAAACATACAAATAAAGATAACACATAACTATGATATCATGCAAGATACCTTTCCAGAAATGTTTTCCTGACTTTGAAAAAGTGGGACCATTACTGTCTGACCATTTTCTTTCTTTATTGGAACCTACAAAATCAAAATGCCATGTTAATCGCAAAATATAGATGAACAAATCTGAACTCAGATGGAAATTAAACAAAAGAATTCATCAATATTGCTCATTAGTCATTGAATCTAAAATTTCTTCAAGTAACAACATAAAGCCCCTAACAAAACCACAAGAATTTTATTAACTATTCCAATGACCAGATAAGGATCAAGACTAAAAGTAAATTTTTATCAGTTGTTCTTGAAGTTCTTCAAATCCCACCATAAAGGGCATCACAGGTCAAATTATATTATGAAGCCCACCAATCCCCCCATTTGCATAATTATGAACCCAAAAAATAAAGCTGAAGACATCCATTGTTCACAGGATGACATACAAGTGACACTATTATCCAAGGTTATTCATTTAGTTCCAGAAAGCAAATGCCATATAATTGATAAGATTCACGCCCCATTAAGAAATGGACAAGAATCTCCATTTTTCTCTTTCCTTCACTTTATGAATGAAATCAAACACAAAGCAGATATTAAAGTTCTACTAGCGTGCACCACCAAGCTCAACCAAATACCTGCTTCCGACTTTTTCCATCAGCAAATGTGATCGAAATATTACATGATGGCTTGAAAGCTCCAATTAGGTAATTCTGAAGAAAACAGAGTGAATTTTCACAACCAAACTTACAATTTCGTAATGGCCAAATAAATAAGAATTATGATCAATCTGAAGCTAGTTGAGAAACTTTACCATATTGTTTAAAATCAGACCCCCAATTCAAAAGCCTTATCTAGAAGAAAAAAAAAAACAATGTCAATTTCAAATTTTAAGTCACAACATTTAGAATAGCTAAATATGCACAACTGGAAAAAATTCAAGCCGAGATTCTCCAAACCCTACACCTGCTCAGCTCTCTAATAGTGTAAACCTTCCTTTGGTTCAGTGAAAGAACAAAGGACATCAGACGAAATGAAACCAAATGCTTCCTTTATCAAATTCAAGCATTTTCCTTTTCTTTTCCCCTTTCTTTCATTCTTTCTCGGGGAGCAAACGGACGCTAAGACTGGAAATGACTGAAAATCAGTATTTCTTCCACTAACTGGAATCACTACACCTATAACTCCACACAGAGTCAAATCAGCATCAATGAGAAGAGTAAGAAACACGGATCACATGAAATCAATCCACAACCCGAAATTACTCTCAATTTTGCAACACATTGAGCAACAAGATCAACGTCAAATGCCTACAATTTCGGTCACTTGGTTTCCGCTACTCTATTGAAAATTGTTCCCGAGAAAAAAAATGAAACAAATAAGCAGTCCGGAAAATTTTATTATTTTCCGGGAAACTAACGGGGGGAAGCGAGGGTGAGAAATTGCCGTACCTCACAGTTGGTGGAGCAAAAACCAAATTGACTGAGAGCTGGAGTCGGAAAACGAAGCCTGAGGAATCGGAGGATTGAAATCAGAGAGTCTTTTGCAGAGATGAAGCAACTCGTAAAGCGAACTCGGTGGATCGACCGATGGGACTCCACAGTTGAAATACGAACGACGACGCAGTATCTGGGCCTGACGGGCCGGGTTCATTTTCACCCGGCCCGGACCTTTTTGATTGGGCTTGGCCTGCCCAATGATTGGAATTTACCAAACTGTCCCTCTCGATAAATACATTAAATTAATGGTATTTATTGTAATTTTCTTATTAAAGAATGGCATTCATTCTTTTGGCTAAAGAATGAAATTTACGCTATATGTACATACAACAAAACAATTTGGCAATATTTATTTAATGTGAACAGTATTGTTATTGTTTCATTCATTTTTGTGTGCTTGACAGAGCAATTTATTTAACACTAACAACTCATCCATTGATTTAGGCCTAATGAACCAAGTTCGTTCATTTGCATGCACCAAATCCATGTTGATTGGGTTCAGCTTCGTCCAATGTTTAGAATTTACTAAAATGTTTAACCTGATGATTCGATTTACATTTCGAGTCAAAGATATTTACTGTAATTTTTTGTCATATTTTGACAATTTTATTTAATTTAATGTCAATAATATCGGCCTTTGAAAGCTTTCAATTGGAATGTTGAATTACTAAACCAAACTTATAAACTCAATGATGTATTCATAAACTACTCAACGTGAAGAGCAAGATTTATTTGAAATGATTCGTAACACCAACAAGTTATTTGGTACTATTCTAGTGTATTCAATAATGCCGATATTGGTTTACATAAGACAAAAAATATTTGAACCCATTTGAGATGGGTTTTCTTTAAACCATAATTCTAAAAAGTTGGTATTAGTGCAATAAAAGTTTATAATTAATTATGAACTAACTTTCTTGACAAGATAAAAATGTCTTCTAATAAAAGCATCATATTAGTAAAACAAATTATAAAAAAATAATTTCGTCATCCTCGGATTTTTTCATAGAGGCCTTTTCGTTTTAACAAAAGAACTTTAATAGTATGGTTTATTTGATATTTAAGCACAATTTACGACTTACAATGCTCGGAAAAAAAAAAAGTTTTTCGATAAAATTCATAAACATATTGGAATGACTTTTGTAATTTATCCTAAAATTAATTGTGAATTTATTTGCTTAAAGCTTGGATATAAGCTTTAAGTAAAATATTAAAATTAAAAGAAATAATTCATAAAATATAGACTCAATGAAATTATATTCACATAACATACAAATATATGTAATTTTATTGTCTAAATAATTTAAAATATTATAAATATTCAATATAGATTTAATTGTGAATAAGATTTGGGTAGGTTTTTGATTAGGTAAATTATTTTGTCTAAGTTTAGACAATGTTGTACAATTTTATCAAATCCATGGTTAGAAATAATTATATTTAAGATAAAATATGCATTCCATGAAACAATTAAAATATTAGAAGTATGTTTGAAATGTTTGAACAATTGGACAACAAATTCTCTGTACACCACAGCAAAAAACACTAGGCATGTAAATGGACTAGGCTTGGGCCCACTTGATTTGGGTTGTGGTGGCTTAAACTAGGCCCAGTGGGCTGTTGTGTTGGGTTTGGAATTCAAGTCTTAGTTTCATATGACCCAAGCCCAGTTATTTAATAAATATGATTAATAAATATAAATACACTTGGTCATAGTAGGTTTTAAGTTTCGTCAATTACAAATTTATTCCATTTATAAAATTTATTTTAGAGTGATTTTAGGTAAAAGGATTTTAGATAGGTATGTTTAATAATTCTTTAAAAAAAAAATTTTATATATAAATTATATTTATATGAGTGTTAATTGATGAAATTTGAAATTAATGATAAATTATTATAATTAAAAAAAGGGGGTATGGATGAAATTAATTCCAATAAAAAAATAATTGATATCTACATGCATTTAAAAAGTAATTCATATAAATAAAAATTTAATTTTTAACATTCAACTTAAAGTTGAGGTTCAGAAATGAAGGCTTTCCACGACATAAACACATAATTTTAATAATAAATAAGAGTATTTTTATTCAAAACGCTTTTTTTTATAATAGTTCGTTTGATAGTGATTCTTAAAAGAGTTTTTAGTTTAAAAGTGTTTTTGAAATAAAAAATCGCTTAAAGTATTGAAAAATCATTTATAATGTTTTATGATTTTAAGAAACATTTATAGTATTTCTTACACTTTAAATTTTTTATTTTTCAAATATTAGAAACGTTAATAACACTTCCTATAATCACTGTCAAATACATTCTTAATAGATGATTTTTTTAAAAATACTTTTAAAAAAAATGTAATGATTTTTTAAAAAACACTTTTAGAAAAAATATTTTCACTAAAAATACTTCGAAGAGCCTCCATAAACTCACCCGCTACAAAATCCTAACCATACTTCTTTTTCATCGTTTCTTCCTTTCTTTGCTTCCCTTCCCACATCATCTTCTTCCTCAAATTTTGATTTTGATTTTTTTTTTCCAACTAACAAAAAAATGCAAATAAATAAAGAAAAATACTTGCCGTGTGTGCAGCCAAGGCTGCAGCTTGGCCAAGGCTGCAGCTTGGCCATGCCTTGGCTGAAAGTAGCAATATAGAGAGAGAGAGAGAGAGACAGAGAGAGAGGGAGAGAGGGCCATGAGTCTATATATAAACACAAAGATGGAGCAGAGACTAAACCTATATTTGTGGGTCATAGTGGCTTCGGGACAACCGTCAAGGACTCTCCCAAGTGAATGGCAAAAGGGTGATGGAGTGACCGATCGAGAATCGAGATTAAGTAGATGAGAATGGAAGTGATCAACTATAATTTTTTTTTTATAGTCTGAAAACCTCTTTAAAAAGTTCTTATAAACAAAATAAATTTATAGGAGTATTAATAAAAAAAATTTGAAACTAATAATAGTTAAGTATATTTACTTTAAACTTCTAAGAGGTATGAGTGAAATTAACTTGCAAAAAGAGTAAAGTATGATAAAAATAAAGGATTTGTAAATGAAAATTTTGTTACTTGTATGGTTTGTTGGTCTTATATATGAAAATTTAAATGTTTGGTTTTTGAAAAATATTAAAGAAAAATAATTTTCTTATATTTGATTTCATAATAGAAAATAAAAAATAAAATTAAATAATAATTTAAATTAATTATCATTTTTAATTATTTTATCTTTATATAAATAGAGAAAAATAAGTGAAATAAATTTTAAAAATGTTTAAAAATAATTAATTAACCTTAAATCTATTTTAAAATTTTTCTTTACTTTTTTTTTCTTTTTACCTTTTCTCTCCATTTTCTTTCTCTCATATTTTTCTTTTAATTTTCGTAGAACCAAACATAGTCTTAAAGTAAAAAAAATAAAAAAATAAAAAAAATACTTATAAAGTTAAATGTTTATTAAAAAATTATAGTAAAAACATATTTAAATTTATAATAATTTTCATTATTGGATTAGAAGATGTAGTTCTCAACTTTTTATTTAGAAGAGCAAATCTCTCCTTAAAGAAAACATTTTTAGGCTTTGAAAGGAGAAATAAATGACATTACAAATAAAAATATGTACTACATATGCTCCTATATCATAAATACCATCACTTTGATGTTAAAATTAACTTTGATTTTGAGCTCTTCTAATTAATATTTTTTAAATAAAAAATAATAATTATGTCAAAAAAAAAAATATTAATAAAATAAATAAATGAATAAAAGTTCTCCCACTTCTATATGTACCATAGAACACTTTTCACAAATGAAACATATTCCTATCATTGATTGCAAAGAAAGGAAAAAAAAATAAACATCTCTCTACATCATCTAACTTTGAATTGGACTTATGAAACACCCTATCAACTAATTACACTAAAGAAATATTAAAATTTAAAATACACGGAAAGTAATTTATTATTAAACATGTTATAAATGTATTGTAATTTATTGTGTTACCCAAAAAGAACCTCATGATCCATTCCTTGGAGCGTCCTTATCGGTGGAGCCCAAATCCAACGGCTCTTCTTTTCTACCACTTCTCCTCAAGAGCCCATAGAGTTTCCGAAACTCCCTGACTGTGTGTACGCTCTCCCTGCAAATCACACCACCCGGTTCAGCTGACTCCTCTGTGGACCGGCCCGACGAGCTTTGAGTCAACCGAATTTTATTGGCTGTGTTGGTTTGCAATGCGTTGATAACCGATTTGAGGGCCCGGGTCGCGGAATTCCGATTTGATGTCATGATTTCGCCTATCTCGGCCGGGCAGAGACTCGCTCCGGTCTGGAAAATCTCTTCGACCTGAGGGAAAAGCCGGTGCTCTTTGATTCCTAGGTGGCTATCGGCTAACATTTTGAACGATGAGAAATCGCAGAGGCCGAACTGTACGTGAACGTCGATTCTGCCGGGTCTTAGGACCGTTGGATCGATTTGATCTGGGCTGTTCATTGTGAATACCATCACGCGCTCCTCGCCGCAGCACGAGAGTACTCCGTCCATGAAGTTCAGCACGCCGGGGAGGCTGACGGTCGTTGATTTGTCGATCAGGAACCGGTCGAGATCCTCAATCAGGATCAACGACCGGGGTGTGGTTTGCAGAAGGAGGAGCTTGAGATCGGCATCGTCGGAGACCTGAGAGAGGTCCACATCGTAGACGTCGTAGCACAGGAGTTTCGCCATGGCGGCGACGAAGCTCGATTTTCCGGTGCCGGGCGCACCGTGAAGGAGGTAACTCCGTTTCCAAACACGGCCGAGCCTTTGGTAGTACTGCTTCGATTTGAGGAAGAGCTCGAGATCAGACTTCACCTTGCTCTTGAGATCGGAGTCCATCGCCACAGTTTCCATCGTCGCTTGATGCGTGAACGGAACAGATCTCCACCGTCCATCGCTCAACCGACGACTCTCGCAGTTGATGTACAGCTTCAATTCTTTCTCAAACTCCTCATATTTAGCCAGTATGTGCTGAAGGTACGGACGGAGAATCCTACGCTTATCCTTCTTCCTAATCCGCAACACAAAACATCTCCGACCGTCCGATTCTCCAACGACGTTCGTCCACGCGACTCTGGCGCCAAGGTAACTATCAAAAACAGTCTGGTTCGGGTCCAGAGACAAAACGACGTCGTTTGATCTAGAACCAGTCACAAGGTTCGCAAAATCAGAATCCTCGACTGAAGCCAAAGAGTTGATGTAAGCCGAAAGCTTCCGATACAGTTCATTTTCCTGCAAAAGCTGATTGTACTGCGGAACCCTATAGCACTGCCACACATAGCACATGTCCCCCAGAGACCGAACCCATTTTCTAACGATAAGAATCACAGAAGTTTTGAGTAGCAAACGGAGAATCAAGAAGGTGGCGGCGAATGCGAGAAGGAACGGGATTGAATCGGAAAGAATCATTGGTTCTGACTTCTGAGGAGTGAATTTCAATGAACACGATGAGAAGTCATGAGAGATAATATATGGTTTCGGGGAACAACTTGTGGGGGATGGTTTTAACGGTGGTTGAAGGTTTGAAGACTGCGTTGGCCGGCTGCAGAGGAAGGAATGGGGTTCATGCCTCGGCCGTCAATCTACGACTCATGACCAAATTAATTGTGGAATGAGAATAATGTGTATAGTGGAATGAGACTAATGTGTGTTTTAAAATAGTAATACGAATTTCCTATTAGTCTCCCTTACGTTAATTATACTAATAGCTACGTTTGTATCATTTTTCTTCGGAGTCGCATGGTTCTTTGACTAAAGAGTAAAAACAACTCCAAATCTGATTTTTTTTTTTTAAATTTAGGGATCGGAGGTATTTATGGAGTGTGTTTTGCGAGGAAAAAGTAGTGTTAAAAATAATAGATTTTTTTATTTATTTATTACTTTTAAGGCACGATTGTGACAACTTTTGACAACTCTTCTGGCATGACTCCCTCTCTCTCTCCTACCAAACGTACCCCAACTTCTCATTGTTCTTACAGTACTAATAATTAATTAATTATACCTAACATATGACTGACTGCGTCACCAAACACCAACTATTCCACCGTCAACTTTGCTTTGCTCCTGGCTAAGACTGAGTCGCAATATCACTAAAATCCTAACCTAGTTGGCAAATTTGAAATTGAGAACTTTCAATTTAGACTAATATGATTTTTCTTGTGTTAGTTTCTCAATTGTACTTGTGTGTGATGGCTTGATGGGCAAGCCGCCAATGGTTTAACTTCAGCATAGTCTTTTGTCTCTTCTATGGATACATGTTCGTGTTGAATTGAATTGGAAAAAGCAAATCAGGATAGCGATTCCGGAAACTTTTTAACCTTACTCGTTTGAGTTTTTCTTTTCTCGAGAAAATGAAAGAAAAAAAAAATTGTCAAAAACAAAACAATGGATTCTGGCTCAACCTCACTTTGAGTTTGATGCAACTTTCAATACTTTAACCACCTCTACCAGGCCACTATAAAAATGAAATTGTCCTCATTCTGGTAACATTTAATATAAGATGACTCCATGCATAATTGTGGTGGTCCGAGAATTCCCAATACACCAACTTACGTTCTATATATTAATATGGTAACAGATATTCATAGCCATCATTAACATAGGAACACCCCTCATTGCTTATAAAATGCAACAACACAACTGATGTTATTGCATCTACCATAAAAACTCGGGTTAACGAAATTTTGGCTAAATATATCTAACCCAATAGTTCTAAATTTTATCAAATATTTTTCATATTTTAAGAAAAAAAAATTAAAAGAGACATTCGATACGAAAGGTAAATGAAAGTGAGCCGAAAAACTAAACATCCTTTATAGACATGTGAGCATTGACCACTACTCTTTTATCCATTTAGATTTTTGATTGTTGACTGGATTGTTAGAAAGGGTAAGAGTTAGGTGAAGGTCTCAACGACCCACTACTCTTCGGGCCTGATCCTTACTGTGAAACCAAATCAAAATAAACCGACTTAGACACCGAGCCGATCAATCCGGTCTTTAACTTTATTTGATTATTAATAATGGATTAGTCCAGTTCAATTTGACTTTAATGTTCACAACCGAACTCACCCAATGATTTATACGCCCCTAAAAATGAGGCTACAGCTCTCTGTTTTGAGTGTGAAATTACCCGAATTGGCCAAACCCAAATTCAGTGTAACACGTCTAGTGCCAGCTACATCCAGGAGGGTTCTCAATCATCCACAGCTGTTTTCTCAGGGGGGGTACTGGCCACATGCGGTCAGACAAGAACGAGAAGAGGTGGGTGAAATTGGAACACGTTTGGATACTCGTATCAATAACTTTCCTAGTGGTCCCTATATAAACACCATATAACCCAGAAACCAAACAATACTTTATACAAGTCTATAACTCCATTATTCATTCCCACTTGCCTGTTAGGACGTTGCAGAACAAGGACCCATACCCTATAAAACCCAGATTCAGACCATGAAGGTACAAATGCGGGAAAATTGGGCTCAACCAGGCCACATCATCACATGAAATCCACTAATTTCGTTCCCTATACTTGAGACGCTGATCTCCTTACTGTTATGCTAGGAAAATGCCTACTACCAAATTTACCTGCCTGGAAACATCCAACGGTTTCCAGAGTATAACAAAGGTAGGTTAAAGACCCGGTGCTTTCAAGAAAAGAACCCCATCAACTTAACCGGGTAAAGAGACTCAATGATCAACAAACCCCTACAGAATTCCTTAGAACAGTACACAACATGATAGAGGTTATCAAGAATTTTATAAAATATGGGTAGTGTTGTCTTGATACATCATCAAAATAAGGATTCTAAAGGACTTCCAAGAATTCATCAAATGCCTACGAACGTGACCCGAAAGATCACAAATTCTGTGATAATATGGCAAAAAAAATTAAAAATATAAGTCATCTGGCCATAATTTTACAAACCAATTACCAGATTGCTGCTGGGAGGAGGGTGGGTGGCCTCCCTTTTTAAGGGTCTTGGGCATCTGATTGAAGGTTCATAATTTGAGAGAGCACAAGCTTAGAGAGCTCACCAATTGCAGATTGAACCTGATAATCATCTGGCTCCCTATTCCCTGACCACCCCGATGATTGTGGGTTCAAACCAGTGTATTCACTTGCAGCAACCTTTGTCTTTCTTGATGTGGCAAGAACTTTCTCCAGATCCAACTGTGACAATGGCCGTGGTGCCTGAAAAGGAACCATAAAGTTACCAAAAAAGTCAGTAATATTTCAAAAGCCTGCCATATCCAGCTACAGCATGCTAATGCATTGTCTTTTGATTCATCGCTGAATAACACTTTTGATCCTAGGAAAGCCCAATAATTTTGCAGGGCAAAAGCTAGCTGGTCCAAAGAAGATGAAAAAGAACTTGAAACTGTGATATTTAGTTAAATTGTGTCCACTATCTTAGACAGATATCATTACAATTAAGCAAACATGATTTGATGCTAGAAAGAGTGAAGTGGAGGATGAGCAAGAGCAGCATCAAAAGACACTGAAAATAGTAGTCAAATTTCCGGAGCAACAGGTGTCACCAAAAGATAAGGAAAAAACCACCTGCCACAGAAACTAATACTGCAAGAAGGTTTTGAAGTCACTTCCTAGTTACAAAAACGGTATCATCTTCTGCAAATCAGATGCTTTGTTCCTTAAAATATATATTATTATTATTACTATTATTCTCACCACCAACAGCATGTCATTTTTCATGACCTACTAAACCCTAGCATACCATCATAAAGAAAGAGATACGAAGTAGAAGGCAAACTAGATGATAACAGATAATAATGATAAGAATACTGACAGGAGATGGCTTCCCATTCTTCTCGTCATCTAGTAGCTCTCTGATAGGAAAATAGGCTGCTTTCTTGCAGAGCTCAAGAATATCTGAACCAGTGTACCCCTCACACAAGCTAGCAATGCGGTCATAGTTGATGTCATCTGCTACCTTCTCACCCTTCAAAACCACCTTCAGTATCTCCACCCTCTCTCTGCGATCCGGTATCCCAATCTCAAAGGCCTGAGGAAGACGTCGAAGAATTGCTTCATCAAGTTCTGATGGACGATTAGTAGCAGCAAGGACCATCACCCTAGCATTCTCTACATGAAACAACATCAAATTGTCACAAGTGGAAACCTTTTCCAACTAGTTTAACTAGCAAGTACAAGTAATCAGAGAGAGGCATTTATTTGAAAAGGGCAAGAAAAAAATGCACTTCATTTGTGAAAAAGAAAGAACCACAAGGATTATAGTTGCTTAATGTATAGAATACTCACGATCAGTGGTAAAACCATCCCATAAAGCCATGAACTCAGTTTTCATGTTTGCCATTGCTTCATGGTCTGTTGTCCGGCGCTGACCCAAAAAAGTATCAACCTCATCAATGAAGATAATAGCAGGTTGGAGTTTGTAAGCCAAGCTAAATACAGCAGCCACTGCAGAGTTTAGAAAAGATCAACGTTCAGATCAAAGAGAAACACTTGGTAGTGGTAAAACAAGACCAATTAAACAACTTTACAACCAAATTTTCAACAAATGCATCTTTTTGCGTTACAAAAGATTGTACTGAATCACAAGAAAGTGCCACACTCAGTTAAGCAACTTTACGGTCCACTCATCTTGTGCTCATGCATCCACATTTTTTTAATACATCCATC
Source organism: Vitis vinifera (assembly GCF_030704535.1). Lineage (NCBI taxonomy): Eukaryota > Viridiplantae > Streptophyta > Magnoliopsida > Vitales > Vitaceae > Vitis > Vitis vinifera. The sequence continues at coordinate 27,063,635 of NC_081820.1, read as the reverse complement.
AGCAGCTTTAGGTTAAGCTGGCTAGCCAAAACTAATGAAATTAAAAAATATTGATGATTGAACTAACTTAATCTACAATCCATAACAAATAGAATGGAACAAAGGCTGTTCATGCAATGTGACTCCTATGGCTGAATTCGGACATTGAGATCAAGCAGACCACACCCAAAGAGCATAGCAGAATGTACAGGACCTACCCAGTATACCCAACCTGAGCTCAACCAGACTCAAATCTTTTGAGCTCAAGTTAAGACAGGTGCAGTTGGGTTAAACAGGGTACAGGAGGTGAGGTAGAAGATGACTGTGTGCTATGACTGGTATCCAGTTTTTCATTACAACCATGTTCATTCCATTTGTCTCTAATTCATATAGTCAAGCATATATAGTGATTACTACAGGTGGTGCAAGCCAATGAAAAGCATCATAAAATCCTGTAACTGCAGCTCTCTAATTCATAACTAAAGTACATAACTTATCATATTCAAAAAAAAAAAATGTAAAGAAAATTCCTCAAATCCAAGATAAGCAGTGAGAACATATTCCACTCACCAAGTTTTTGCGCATCACCAAACCATTTGCTCATTAAATTTGATATCCTCACATTAATAAAAACGGCTCCAGACTCCTTTGCAATAGCTTTGGCCAGCATGGTCTTTCCAGTGCCAGGGGGTCCATATAACAAGACTCCTTTCTGGGGACCCAGAAGCTTCCCATGTGAAAACAGCTCAGGTCTTCGTAGCGGAAGAATTACCAGTTCAACTAATGCTTGTTTAATGGTTTCCAATCCTCCAATGGAATCAAATTCCACATCAATATGGTCAGGGTTTATGACATCACAGGCTATTACATCCTGATAATTGAAAAAACACAGATCAAACACACAAGCAACAATTATATTTCTGAACCTTCATTGTCTATAACTTAAATTTTCTACCTTATAAGGATGATAAAAAATTCTTCATATAGAAATTTAAGACAATGCAAATTGCATGTTCTAATAAAATTTAAATAGATGATTAGAGATCCCTTCAAATTTAATTTATATTCATCCTATTTCCAAACAAGAGAAAGAAAATGAAACCTAATTCCACCCAATTCCTTAACTTTCGTTTCCATTAATCAAATCCATTTTGCTCACAAATGCAGTTCCAAGCAAAAATTAAGTGGTTGAGCAAGAACTGATATCAGTAGCCAAAGAAACAAATAACTGTTACAATTTAGACTGTGAAAATCAAATCAAATATTATTTTATAATTATTAATACCACCAAAGAAAGAAATTGAAACCCAAGTCCTTATATTTCATTACCATTAATCAAATTCAATTTCCTCAAGAATTCAGCTCCAAACATAAAGGAATCAGAAGAAAGAAGCGAACACCAAACCCTAGTTCAAATATCAATCCCCAAAATGAACAATGAACTATATATAAACACTTCTTCTTTTTTCAATCAATTAAGACACTTCTTTTTTTTCAATCAATCAAGAAAATCCCATCCCATTCCTTTACTTTTATGTCAATTAATTAGATTCCTTCTCCTCAAGAATTCAGGTTTAACAAACAGCAAGTGATTATCAACAAGAACCAAAATCCAAACCCCAGCTCAAATATCAATCTCAGAAAAGAAAACAAATGCCAATACGAATTAGGTCACGAAAATCAAAACCCATGTTTCCTTTGCAACCAATATCAGAAAGAATTGAAAAAATTATTCAAGCAAAAACACATTAAAAAAAAAAAAAAAAAAACTGGCATAACCTCATATGAATTGGTTTGAATGAGGGGTCGACCCAAGCGCTTGGCGATTTCCTTCCTGTGTTCAAGGGCTTTTTTGGAGGATTCTCGGTTCGGGTCCAGATGTCGAAGCCCCGCAAACAACACCAAACAGCTCAGAGCAGCACTGGCTGCATAGAGAACCAGTTCTTGCAAGAACCGAGTCTCTCCCATTCCACTGATTATTTCTCCTTTTGCTTTGTGGGTTTTTTGGGGGATTTTTCTTGTGGTTTTTCTCAGTTTTTTGATGTGGCAATGGAAAAGGAAGTTAGGGTTCAAGGGAGATGTCGTTTGAGGGGAAGGCTCTGGGTTCTTGGAGAGTAAGAAAGGAAATTATGTGAAAAGACCTCAATACCCTTACATCTATTTTTTATATTATTTTGTTAATATTATTGACCGAGCTCGAGCTCGAAGTCAAGATTTATTTGAAATTATATTTACTTATAAATCTAAAGGTTTATTTGGTAATTATATTTTTAAAAACAGATTTCTGTTCTTAAAAAGAAAAAAAAACGTATTTAATAATAAAAAATTATTTTCTATTTTTTATTCTTAAAAATATAACATGATGTTAGATTTTATTTATCATTAAAATATATATATATAAATAATGTAATTATATGAAATGTTATCGTTTGATTTGAGAAAATTTTTTGAAAAACATATTTTAATTATCTTTTATTGTTTTCACTTGTTTCCTAATAAGTGTTTTAAAAAATAATTATATAAACATATGATTAAAAATAAAGTAATAGATATAAAAAAATATTTTTAAAATAATTCAAAAATATTGAAAATAAGTTAAAAATTTGTTTTACAAAATATTTAAAAAAAAAATTTAAAAATTGTTATCAAGAGCTCTGAAAGAGTTAGCTTCAAGAGCAGAAAAAATATTAGAGAGTGAAAAATTTTAGAGTTCAAAAATTTTCTCTTGTAATTTTCTTCTTTGAGTTAGAGTCATCCCTCTACTGTCAACAACCTGTATTCATCAGCTCTCTATATAAAGGTATATTTTCAATAAACAATATTTTCAGATTCAAATATTTGTATTATTATGATTACATTTCTGCAATAAATTAGACAGTATTAGACATTAAATATTTCAATTTTTATGTTTGGAGATAATTAGACAGATTTAATTATTGCGTGCATGAACTGTTGTATGTCCTAGGTGCAAATGGTATCAAAGCCATTTTCTGCTTGAGAACCGAGTGGTGTTACGAGTTGGAACAGTAACTAATCGCAGATTTAGTCCTGACTTAGTTCGGGTTGAATTTCCTGTGAACGGATTGGTCAGCCTGTGATAAGCGGTGTTTAAGGGCAAAAAGAGCGTAAGTCTCGTGTTGATCCGCTTGTGGTGGTCCCTGTTCAAGAAATTATTTGAATTGATTAAGGATAAAATTGTGATTATTTTATGTGACAATGAGTAATATTATTAGGGAATTAAGTAGAAATAGTTCTTCCAGATCTCTTAGGTCCCATGATAGTTCTGCATCTGTATTAAATAATTCTGCATATAATTTAGAAAGTTCTTCATATAAGATAATGAGATTTTCCAATGCATCTACTACATCATCATCTGCATCATTACCTGCTGCATCATTAGCTGCATTATCATGGAATCATCATATAAAATTTAATAATTCAAAATTTAATGAAGAATTAAATCAAATAGAAAATCAAGTAAAAAATAGTTCAAACTTTGTTCCTGAAAATTCTCTTTTTGAAGAAGACTCTGAGTCAAAAAATTTCTCTCATGATAAACCTCCTTTAAACATAAATATCATTAGAAAAAGATACATTAAAAGAAATCCTTTTATTCCTGAAGTAGAATTAGTCAAAGCAAATTATTTTTCTCCTGAAAATACTACAAAAAGAAATTATTTTCAACAACTTCCTCCTCAAGTTAGAAATGCATTAAGAAAACAATATGAAAAATATATGCAACAAGTTAGGATGACTATTCCTTTTTTCCTTTGGTTTTTCAAATATAGGAAACCCCTTAAAAGAATTATAACATTAACTTCAAGAAAAGCAATAGAAAATTCTCCACATAATAAAAAATTATTAGATCAACAAATCAAAAATCAAGAAGAGTCAAGTAAAAAATCAAAAGAAAAATCAAACAAAATAAAAATTAATCAAGAGCTAAATGAAAATTCAAAACAAAAGTCAAGTGAAACAAAATTTAATCAAATTTTGTTTTCTTCTGCCCCGGGAGAGGTGGAGGAAACAAAAACAAAAACAAAAACATCAACAAAAACAGAAAACTCAAGAGAAATTAATGAAACATCAAAAGTAGAGAATAAAATTAAAAAGATAAATGTAATATCTTCAAAAGTAGATAAGCAAATATTTTTTTATGTTGTAGACAAAATTCAAGATGAAGAAATACAAAGAAATTATTTACAAAATTTAAAAAATTTAATTCTCACTGAAAATCCAAATAAAACTCAAGACATCAAACCTAATCAATATTCAATGGATGAAATTTATAATAAATTCAAAAAGACTCAAAGGCCAATAACCATTAAAGACTTGGAAGAAGAAATAAAAGAAATAAAAAGACAAATAAATCAATTAAAATTAGATAATGAACAAATAAAATTAGAAAACGAAATAATAAAACAAGAAAATGACCAAATAAAACAAGAAAATGAACAAATTAGAAATATAATACAATATAAACAAGATTTTGTTGAAACTTCTGATAATCAAGATCCAGGAATAATAATACCTAATAAAATAACTCCTATAGAATCATTTATAAATACAATATCAAAAATAGATTTTCAAAGATGATATACAAATGTAAAACTTATAGTTGAAGATTTTGAAATAGAAATAGTAGCATTAATAGACTCAGGAGCTGATATGAATTGTATTCAAAAAGGAATAATTCCTACTAAATATTATGAAAAAACAGGATAAGAACTTTTTGCTGCAAATAAAGGAAAATTAGAAATACAATATAAACTTCAAAATGTTCATATATGTCAAGATAATTATTGTTTTAGAACTCAATTTATATTAGTACAAAATATAAGTGAACCTTTAATATTAAGAACTCCTTTTATTACTTTACTCTACCCTTTTCAAGTAAATGATGAAGGTGTCAAAACGACAATATTAGGAAATACCATATTTTTTCCCTTTCTATATTCATTAACTAAAAAAGAAATACATCAAGTTCAAAGTGATTCAATAAATAAGAATATAAATCTAATTCAAAGAAAGAGAGCTCATATAAATTATCTATCAAAAGAAATTCAATATAAAAAAGTAGATGAACAACTTTTAGAAGATAAAGTTAAAAAGAAAATAAAAGAGATTCAAGATCTTTTTCAAAATGAAATTTGTTCTGATCTTCCTAATGCTTTTTGGTCAAGAAAGAAACATGAGATAAGTTTGCCTTACATTCAAAATTTTGATGAGTCCAAAATTCCCACTAAGGCTAGGCCTATTCAAATGAATGAAAAGCTTTTAGAATATTGTAAACAAGAAATTGATTCATTATTAAAGAAGAAATTAATTAGACCCTCAAAATCTCCTTGGAGTTGTGCCGCTTTTTATGTTCAAAATGCTGCTGAGATAGAAAGAGGAGCACCTAGATTAGTCATTAACTATAAACTTTTAAATAAAGTATTACAATGGATAAGATACCCTATTCATAATAAGCAAGATTTACTCAAAAGACTTCATAGTTCTGTCATTTATTCAAAATTTGATATGAAATCAGGATTCTGACATGTTCAAATAAGGGAAGAAGATGGATACAAAACTGCTTTTACTGTCCCTTTTGGTCATTATGAATGGAATGTCATGTCTTTTGGTCTAAAAAATGCCCCTTCTGAATTTCAAAATATTATGAATGATATTTTTAATCCTCACTTTCAGTTCATCATTGTATATATTGATGATGTTTTAGTATTTTCTGATTCATCAGAAAAACATTTTATTCATTTGAAAAAGTTTTTTAATGTCATTAAAGCAAATGGAATGACTTGTTCCGCTCCAAAAATGAAATTGTTTCAAACAAAAATAAGATTTTTAGGTCATGAAATTTTTCAAGGAAAAACAAAACCGATTCAAAGATCAATAGAATTTGCTGACAAATTTCCTGATGAAATAAAAGATAAAAAATAATTGCAAAGATTTTTAGGATGTTTAAATTATGTTTCTGATTACTTTAAAGATTTAAGAATCATTTGTGAACCCTTATACAAAAGACTTAGAAAAAATGCACCTGCATGGACTGAGCATCATACTAGTTTAGTCAAAGAAATTAAACAAAGAGTCAAACGTTTACCATGCATCAATATCCCTCATCCAAATGCATTACTCATTGTAGAATTAGATGTATCTAATTTTCATAATTTTTATAAAATACATAAATCAAACAAGACCTTAATCACTTTTTTTTTTTATTGAAAATAAAATTGCTTTGTAAAACTAAAATAAAAATTACATTAAGAAAAATAACCCTTTTTTATTTATTGTAAAAAATATAAATAAAATCAAATTTTAATATAATTTTAAATTTATTTAATTTTATATAAAAAATCAATAAAGTGAGTTTGAAAAAATATATAAAACTACTTTATTAACTTTAAATTTTTTTTATGCTTTATTTATTTATTTATTTATTTATCATATTTTCTCTCAAAAATTTTAAAATCTAACCATAAGGTAATAAAATATTTGAAAATAAAATAGTATTTTTCCTTTTTTTTAAGTGGTAGAAGTAATTAAATAGAAAAAGTCAAAAAATATATTTTTTTAAGGTAAAAAATAATACATTGATTTTTCCTTATTTTTTAATATATAATAGTAATAAAATATTTTAAAAAACAAACAACTTAATACTTAATACTAATAAATATTACTTAGTTTAAAATTCTATTTAAAATTAAGTAAAAAAACAAACACCACCTAAGTCTCATTATGAGATTTTAATTCATCTTTTTTATATAGTGTTAAAATTCACTTATATTTCATTCATTTTCACTCATATTCCAGTCTACCAAACACATCCCGATATCAATTTACGAAATTTTTGGCATTGTGGATTTTGTCTTCGTACATTGTGAACGTATCCAATAAGGCAATAACACATGTTTACTTTTTGTAATGGTTTATTAAGCAATAGCTTGACTACTTGGTAGTTTGAACAAAGCAATCTTAGGGTTCTATCATGTGGTTTTGGGTTGGGCTAGGAATTGGGCTCAACCATGGGTAGCCCAACCTTAAATGCGAACTTTGGGTTGGAGTCTTAGGATACATAAATTGATATGTTAGCTTGGAAATGAAATTCATATTTTCGTTAATAAACTCTCAAAATATAATGAATGCTATATTTTTATTTTTAGTATTTGGTTAAAATAGAGAGTTTAAGGCTATCTTTGGTTCTCAAAAAGTGTTAAGAAAAGAAAAAAAAAATGTTAAAGAAATAATTTTCTAATATTTGGTTTCACTATGAAAAGTAAAAAAGAAAATCAAATATAATTAAAAATATTTAAAATTTTATGTATTTTTAAATTATTTAATTTTAAAATAATTAAATAATTTAAAAAATCAAATATAATTAAGATTAGTTAAAAATTTATATATTTTAAAATTATTTAATTTTTTTATAATGGAGGAAAATAAGATAAATGAATCTGAAGAAACATATTTAAATAATTTATCCACTTTGAATTTATTTTTTTATTTTTATTTATTTTTGTTTTTCTACTTCTACTTTTTCTTTCTTTCACATTATTAGATAACCAAACATAGTATAAGGGTTTGTTTAGTAATATATATTTTGAAACAATTTAAAAAAATATGTATAGTTGTTAAAAATAGTTTTAAAATTTTTTTTAAATAAATTTTATTTAAAAACTCAAATATGAAAAAACCAGTTTTCTCTACTTAAATATAAAATTTATTCATATCATATTGATCCATATGTGAAATAATTCTTTGGGTCTAGGGATGGCAACGAGGCGGGTTTTTTCGGGTACCCGCCCCGCCCCGTCCCTAATGGGACGGGGTTGAAATTTAATAAACGGGTTTTTAACGGGTATGAGATTTTTTTTTTAAACCCGGGGCAAGTTCGGGTATTGCCCCATCCCGCCCCGTTTACATATAAAATCATTTTTAAAATTTAATTTAATTTAAATTTTAAAATTAATTTTATTTAAAATTTTATTTTACTATTTTTAATATATAGATAATAATAAAAAATTAATAAAATAAGTTATAAAAAATATAATAATTTTATTATTTATAAATATATTTATTTTAATGTAATTAAAAATTTTAAAAGTAATTTTTTTAAAAAAAAAGAAAAAAGAAAAAAAAAAAGGCTAAACGGGGCGGGGTGGGGATGAGAATTATTTTTAATAAACGGGGCGGGGTTGGGATGGGGGCGACCCGTCCCGTTGCCATTCCTATTTGGGTCTTATTATTATTAATTCAATTTTGGACGAAGAGTTTAGATGTTAATGTATTTTAAGGTATATACTCATTGAATGTAGTTAAAGTTAAATAATGACTTATATGTGAAATTAAAGTGCATATTACGAAGAAAAACGAATGTCAAAGCACACAAGGTATACGTGAAAAGAAATAAAGCATTACTCATCACATTTAAACATCCCAGAGTGTGTTCAAGTGTCATTTTAGGGAGTTCGAAACTTTCAAATTTATAGTCACATAAAGTTTTAAAAAAATTAAAGGGCAAGTTTGGTTGAAAATGGACACCCCATAAGAGAATAGTCATTTTTAGAACTTTAATCTTCATCTCTTAAACCTCTCAAAATATTCACAAAGTATCATCCCTACATGTGATTCTTGAGAAGTACTTTGAAACACGTGGATATGCATGGTTGAGAAAGCAAACACAAACAATGGCCTTTTAAAGGAGATTCGTAAAGCACCCCCAAAGAAAGTAATAATTATAATAAACAAAATGGATGGTTTAAGGAGTTAATACGTACAAAGAATCTAGGAATAACATTATTGAATTTAATTTTTAGAAATTATATTTTAAAAATAAAATAATTTCTATTATTTAAAAAATATTAATGAAATAAAAATACGTCTCTTGACTACATTAAAAGTAAATGTGTTTTTATAGACCCTAGGGCCAGAGTTTTTTTTTCTCACACTTGAAGTCAGCTGAGCATTTCATTTCCAAGAGCGGGGGGTTAGTTTCTTCAAGGGTAAAGTTGCATGGACATGTGGCAAAGACGTGACCTGCGATGGTGGTAGCAGAGAACAGGTGGAGGCTTGCAGGATAAGAAAAACAGAGAAAAGATAGGGAGCAGTTGAAAAAACAAGAGGATAAGAGAGAGAGCGAGAAAACAGATAGGGGAGTCTGGATTTTGGGAGTTGCAAGAAAGGCGACAAGGGTTGACAGAAAAAAGAGAAAACAAAGGAGAGGAGTCCGGAAGGGGGTAGCAGCACAGGTAAGTTTTCTACAACCTGCCGGTTTTTTTTTCACACAGTTCTATTATATTTTGCGCATATGAGGATTCTATTTTGGTGCCGGAATAGGAGCATTGGAAACTTTTGCATATTCTTATGGGATTTGAGTTTGTTTGCATGCATTTTCATGCTTGATTTCTAATCTGTTTCTGCGGCCTCGTTTTGATATCCTGTATGAAATATTGGCAAGTTTTCCATTTGGAACCCTTTTGAACTCCATTTTGGCTCTCTTCCCACTTCACATGGCAGTAACAAAGCTACCATTTCCCATCAACCTATTTCTCTTTCCATCGTTGCCACTCTCTTGCCCGAGCTTTGCACCTCCATTCATCATTTTCTAGCATTCATCTACAACTAGTGGACGTTTGTGCCTTGCCAAAAGCGAAATATAGAAAATGGAGAAGGATAGCCCAAGCCAAGCAACAATCTTCATCCTCACGTACCTCGTCGGAGTTGTCTTCAGGTTTGGAGATACTGTTTCAATCTCGAGCGCTTCTCTTTACACTGCCGGCGATAACTATCACACCATCTTATTTTACCTTTCTCACGAAGTGATCGACGACGCCATTGATGAGAACTCCAAGTTGATCTTTATTTGAAAGGGCTTGGGTTGCGTTTGAGAGAAGTTTGGTTCAAAACTTGCATTTTGAGTTTCGAAAGCTCTATTTCCAGTTCTACAGGTTTCGATGTAGCTGGAGAAGCAAGTCTGTGTGGGAAATCGCCATCCTTTGGTGACTTGCATGGAACTCTACATGTTTCGGTGCAGCTAGAGGAGCAGCGTATGTGACCAATTGCCTTCCATACTTTTAGCTTGCTGCTAAGTCTCCACGGGATCAAATGTGTTGGACGCCTTACTAGTACCATTTCTGATGAGTGTTTTTCTGATGACAACACTATGCACGGCTGGAAATAATGTTAATAGCCACTAGTGCTTCATATTCTAATGAGTGAGGTCTCAAACAAAGGGCTAAAGCAAGCAAAAAGAAAAAAAGTCAACAAAGTACAATTTGATTGTGCACAACCTATTATAAAATATATGTAGTCTCTACATACACCATTAACATTTGGTGGGCCTATTTTTCATTTTTTTAAAATGCCCTCATCTCTTTCTTAATTCCCCATTCACGTTTTCAAATATTAATTTTCAAAACTTAGGTTTTTAAATCTAATTTCCAAAATCCCAATTCCCAAATAATTTTTCAAAATTCTAATTTTTTTCAAATAATTTTCAAAACTCTAATTTTTTTCAAAATCCCAAATTTTAAATTTAATTTTCAAAACTTCAATTTTCAAACTTCTATTTTCAAATAAATTTCCAAAACTCCAATTTTTAATTTAATTTTCTAAAACTCCAAATTTTTAGATTTTCCAAAATTTCATTCTCGAAATAATTTTCCAAAGTTCCAATTCTTAAATTTAATTTTCCAAAATTCTATTTTTCGAATAATTTTCCAAAACTACCAGTTTTCAAATTTTCCAAAATCCCAAAATTCTAAATTTAATTTTTAAAATACCATCTTCAAATAAGTTTTTCAAAAATTTCAATTTCCAAATTTAATTTTTAAAATTCCATTCTCAAAATAAAATATCCAAAATTCCAATTTCCAAATTTATTTTTTTATTTTTTTAAAATGTCATCTTCAAATTTAATTTCTAAAACTCCAATTCCTAAATTTAATTTTTAAAACTCCGATTTTCCAATAATTTTTTAGACTTCCATTTTCAAATAAATTTCAAAACTCTGGTTTTCTTTCAAATAGTTTTGATTCCACTCCATTTTCAAATATTTTTAATTCACAAATTTTCTTTGATTTTTAAATAATCCTTTGTTTTGCTTAACTTCTTAAATAAGCATGAACATGCAATTTTCATAATTCCAAAATAATGAAATTTGTGGGACTAATTCATACAAGATAAATTGGGCTTTGGTGGAGGCTCTACATATAAGTTTTCTCTTTTGATTGTCAACTGTTATGCTTAATGAATATCGTCTGATCTTTGTCTTGCTATTTGATATGAATGTGATATATTTTGTATTCATTATTGTGCACTAACTTTATTTCATAATAGCGCTTTATTACATGCAGCCAAAGGTACGCCCTCACTCCCACTTTGCTTATTCTTATACGTGATTTGTTTTATTATTTGATCATTGCACTAATATCCATTGATTTCCTTATCAAGGGTAAACAAAATAAGAAAGAAAAACCCTAAGTGTGACTCCTTATTTTGGAAAAGGTGGTCTATGAAAAACCGGATCGGATTCGGGAGTCAGGTTACTCATCGGGAAGGTACGGTAAAGACCGTAGCACCCCTCTAAGCCCCTAAAGTCGGGTCTCTACTAATAAAATGAAGCTGACATGGCAATTAATGAGAAAGTCAATGGACACCTAAGTCAAATCATGCATATGAGAATCGGAACATGCATAGACAACGATTAGAGGGAAAATGGGTACACATCTGGGCAATGAGCCACCATGCGCTATCAATAGAGAGGGTTAGTACACCATATAGAGCACAAAACATATCACATGCATCACTAAATAGGGATTAAAATTGTTCGAAGGAAAACTGGATTTTTGAAATTCATTTGAGAATCGGAATCTTAGAGATTATTTGAGAATTGGATTCTTAGGAATTAAATGTAAGAATGAGAACTTTTAGAAATTAAATTTGAAAGACAAACAGGATTTTGATGAATTATTTGAAAGTTCAGGATTTTTAAGAAAAATTAAGTTACAAAAAATGGGATTATGGGAGTTAAATTTCGAAAGGGATCAAAATCGTAAGTTATTTGAGGCGTAGAAATTATGAAAGTTGATGTGTAAAAAAAATTGGAAATCTTAGAAATCATTTAAAGGCAGAATTTATAGAAATAATGAATAAGATGATAATAATAATGATAATAATAAGTAGCGGGGTAAATACGGGAGTTGGAGCATGGGAAACTGGAAATTAAGTTCGGAAATAGGACAATTGGAATTTCAAATAGCTAAATTTAGGAATTGGAATTTTGAAGAATTAGACTCTAATAATTGAAATTTTTAAGGGAAATAAATGGGTAAGTATGGAGTAATGTTACTGATTAATCAAAACAATATTTGGGCGGATGAATAGTGAATAGTGGGATTTTGAAAATTAAAATTTGAAAGTCGGGCCTTTGAATAATTGAACTCTAATTATTGGAATTTTTAGAAGAAATAAACAAGCAAACGTGGAATTTATAATAATGATAACAAGGATGATATTTAAATGAATAAAAGTGAATGGTGGAATTTTTTTAGTTTGAAGGTTAGATTTGGAAATCCGGTTTTGAAGAGTTGAATTTTAATGATTGAAATAAATAAATGAACGAATATGGAATAACGATACTTATTAACAAAAATAACGTTCAAACGAAGAAAATAATGGGATTTTTCTAATTGGAAATTCAAATTAGGGCGTTAGATTTTTAAAGGATATGACTTTGAATAAATAGGTAAGCATTGGATTATAATACTAATTAACGAGAATAATATTTAGGCGAATAAAGATGGAAAGTAGAATTTTTGGGATTGAAGTTTTAATTAAGGCATGGGGTTTTCGGAAAATTGGACTTTGAATAGATATGGAAATAATGATTCTAATTGATGAGGGTAAAATTTAGACGAACTGTAGAATTTTTAGGGTTGAAAAATTGAGTTAAGACGAGATTTTTGCAGAACTAGGTTTTAAATAAATAGACGAATACGAGATAATAATCATAATTGATGAAAATAAGATCTAAACGAATTACTGAAAAACTAAATTAAGACAGGGGATTTTTGAAGGATTAGATTTTAAATAACTAAATAAACATGGGATAATAATTCGATTTATGAAAATATGATTTAAACAAGTATTTGAAGAATTAAATTAAAAACACGGGATTTTTGAAGGGTTAGGCTAGATAGATAAATGAATGTATAAGATAACAATTCCCTTTGATGGACATAAGATTTAAACGAGTATTTGAAGAATTAAATTACAGCATGAGATTTTTTTTAATGGATCAGAATTCGAACAACTAATAATACGGGGTGACGATCCAATTTATGAAAATAAGATTTAAAACAAGTACTTAAAGAATTAAATTAAAGCATGAGATTTTTGAAGGATTGGTATAGATAAATAAATGAATATATAGGATAATAATTCTAGTTGATAAATATGAGATTTTTTTTTTAAAAAAAAGGTATCTGAAGAATTAAATTAAAACATGTGACCTTTTTATAGATTGGACTTTGAATAAATAACAAATACGGGATAATGATTTGATTTATGAAAACATGATTTAAACAAGAATTAAATTAAAACTGAGGATTTTTGAAGGATTGGATATCAAAGTAGTAAATAAATATGGGATACTAACTCTAATGGATTATAATGAGATTTGAACTAATTATTGAAAAATTTAATTAAGACACATGATTTCTTTGAAAGCTTTAGACTTTAAATAGCTAGATAATATATGGTAATAATTCTTGTTTGATGAAAATGAGATTTAAATAGATTATGGGAAGATTAGATTAGGATATGGGGTTTTTCAAGGATTAGAATTTAGATAAAAATATAATTAATCGTCTTTAAGTATGAATTAACTAAATTGGTAGAAATAAGGTAACAAATAAAAGGGAATGATTTGATTAATTAATTATGGATATTAGAGGTTTTGTTTTCTTTTTTAAAAAAAGAATTATTTTGGAATGAAGTGGCTAAATGGGCTATCCTGGAATGGGTATGGGCCATGAACTAGCCCATATTGGATACTATGGGCAAACCAAAGGGGCTAGATGGATCATAAGCTTGGGCTTGGCTCTAAAAACAAGCCCAAGTCCAATGCTAGCATGGGCGGGTCCAGAGACTCATCTCCCTCACCAACTCGTCCCGCCTGGCTGCAACCTCTTCAACATCTCCTCGCAGCGGCGGCGGCTGACTCCATCACGCCGGGATGAAGCTGGCAGCCGACGCACGCCGCTTTCTAGGCGCGTCCACGTGCTCTACCGGCTGAGATTGAGCTTCCTTTCTTCACGGTGGTCATGCGCATGTCGCCAACGCAAGCAAACGACAGTTGGTTGAGCTCTTTCTGGATCGCTCTTCCTCCAGTAGCGATGCCGCCCGAGTCAGGTACAACGCAGGCGAGATCGAAGGTGCGTCCTGCGTGCGCCACGTGCCTTCTCGTGTCTACATCGAGCAGCTCTCCATGCTGCCCTGTCGGATTCGGGCTGCCTCGACAGTCGTGGGAGCAGTGGCTGCGGCGACGGTGCTTGGGATTGGCACCGATCCAGAGCTCTTTTTTAGGGGCTCATTGGGTATGAAAGGTGGCAGCCATGCATAGCCATGCGAGGTGAGAGAAATGGGTGCAATAGACGTGGATGGGAACTAGGATAGCTATGGTGGGTATTGGTATGGGTTCAATGCAGCCATGCAAGGGTGGAGAGAAACTGGAAGTTCTCAATGCCATTGATCAAACATCAAACCCAGGTGAGGATCCAACCTCTTACAAGGGAAAAATCAACAAAATTGCAGGAAGCAAAAAAAAACAGAGCAAGCATTTTCAGGGTCTTGGATACCCACAACAAATCACAAAAACCTTCATAGATTAACAGAAGACCTTACCTGAATATTCCACCGCGTCACCTTCCTCTCTCTCGTCTGAATCCCCCTGCGCCCCCTCTTCTTTTTCTCCAAGCTTCTATCTCTCTCAGATAGCCCCCGAAACCCCCAATTTCTTTCTTTTTTCTCATTTCCTCTGTTTTTCTCTTGCTCAACAAGCCATCCTGCCTGCTACTACCCGTCTCATCTGGTGGCTACCCCTCCTCCTCTCTAGCTGCCCCAGAGCAGCCCGTCAGAAAAAAAACCCAAAAAAAATGATAATCTCTAAAAAAGCTGAAGCTCCTCGGGAGGGGGGTCTACAAATATTCCCCTCTTCGGTAGAGTTCACGAGTGCAAGGAATATGAATACTGGAATGAAAAGAAAGTGTGAATAGTGAGTGTAATGAAGTAAACTCTATCGAAGAACGAAAGAGACTCCCAAAAGGACACTAGTAAAATAAGAACTCACTCAAGCTAACAGATGAACACAAATGCTTTAATCTTAAGAGAAAATGGTGTCTCAAAATGCCTCTGAAGCCACACTAAGTACCCAGACTCCCTCCAAAACGTCTCCGAGAGTGACTCAAAGATCGATGTCAAAGATGAGTAACGATCGAACCACCTTGAAGTACGAGAAAGAACGTGTCCAAAGGAGACTCCCTATGTGACCTACATGAGAATGATAGGTGTAGAGTGCCTAACAACATGACAGAAGTATGTGTCACGAACTCAAAGAACTATGTCATGTGCAGTGGAAGGGGGAAGTCTAGAAGAGCAATGATGAATAAGCGATGAGCACTAAGCAATCAGGTGAAGAGAACGAATCTAAACGCCCAAAATGAAGGGAGATGGTGACTCGAAATCGAACAAGACTCGACTCAATCTAACAAAACAATGACCGATCGATATAGGTGCGGTCCTAGAAACACAGACTGACATGACAAGAAGATGGCCGATCGATATAGGTGCGACCCCGACTCTAACTGACAAGATGATGACCGATCGATATAGGTGCGGTCCCGAAAACACAAACTGATATGACAAGGAGATGGTCGATCGATATAGGTGCGGCCCTGACCCAAAACTGACAAGACAATGACCGATCGATATAGGTGTGGTCCCAACTCGAACTGAACTAATAGGAAGATGGTCGATCGATATAGGTGCGACCCCGACTCAAACTGACACAACGAATGATCTATCGATATAAGTGCGGTCCTATACTCAAACTGATAGGAAGATGGCCGATCGATATAGGTGCGGCCCCGACTCAGATGACACGATAATGACCGATCGATATAGGTGCGGTCCCAGAAACTGAACCGATAGGAAGATGGCCGATCGATATAGGTGTGGCCTCGACTCAAGATGACACGATAATGATCGATCGATATAGGTGCGGTCCTAGAAACTGAACTAACAGAAAGATGGTCGATCGATATAGGTGCGGCCCCGACTCAAACTGACACGACGATGATCGATCGATATAGGTACGGTCCTGACTCGAACTGAACTGATAGTAAGATGACCGATCGATATAGGTGCGGTCCCGATTCGAACTGAACTGATAGGAAGATGACTGATCGATATAGGTGCGGCCCTGACTCAAACTGACACGACCAATGACCGATCGATATAGGTGTGGTCCCGACTCGAACTGAACTGATAGGAAGATGACCGATCGATATAGGTGCGGTTCCAAAAACTGAACTGTCATGACAAGGAGACGGCCGATTGATATAGGTGCGGCCCCAGAAACTGAACTGACATGATAAGATGATGAATGACCTTATCAAATGGCCCAAAGCCAAAGGATAACCCAGATAAAGATGCAAGCAGACGTAGAAGGAAGGGATATGCCCTAATATGACAACTCATGAGGATCGACAACTAGGTCGAAAGATAATGAAGCCTGTGAAAGGTCCAATGATCCTAGGGAAGGAGGGTATGCCCCAGTATGACAACTCTCGAGGGTCTACACATACATTCCCTATAGGTAACTTGACCCCCGAACCTAGACTCGGTTTTCACAGATCTGCTTTTCTAAATAAAGAATCACACTTAGGGTTTTTCTTTTTTATTTTGTTTTCCCTTTAAAAATAAAACAAAAATAATTGGCGATTCCAAGTCTTTTTTTTTAAAAAAAAAAAAATCAAATTTTCACCAAATAAAAAAAAATGAGTCAGGTCATCGAGTGGGAACACATTGAACAAAATATGAGGTCCATAGTTTTTTTTTTTTTTTTTTTTCCAATATGACATTGAAGGAAACCTTACAGTTTTAAAACGGGGTATCACTCTCATGGGATTGAAGGATTAGGAACAAGTCATTATAAATGGTTTCAAAATCCATCATCGCCTTATGGGATTAAAGGGTTACAAACAACTTATGACAATTTTTGTTATCATTTGTAATGACTTGTTCTTAACAATATAGATATATCTATTTTGTATCCAATCGATTTTTGTGACTTTAAGACACGTTAGTAAAATTAAGAGAAGGTCGTACAAACATAACATTATGTACTTTTTTCCCTGTTCAATATAATATATCATAGCAATCTTATAAAGAATCGTAAAAGTAGCTTATTAAATAAAAGATGGGTGTCAAAATAAATGAACTTTATAGGAGATATGAGCATCATAACGTCCTTTTTATATTTTTTTTTTGAATGATTGATATCCAAAGTGTCACAAGCCACTTTTTGAGATATTATTCATGTGGCTTATTAAATACATTGTATTATAAAAGTACTTAATTAAATTCCTAGTATTAGTGATAGTATAGAGAAATAAGAATTTCGTATCTAAACTAAAAAATAAGGGCTATTTGATTAAAAAAATATCATTAAAAACCTAAATTTAAAAATTTAACCATTTATCATTTTTAACCTTATTTTGACAAAAATACCCTTATTGTTTTTTGTATAAAAATAACTATTTATTTTAAAACATATCGTAAATATTTAAAATAATTAAGAATATTTATATCAAAAATAAAAAAAATATAATTGAATACGATGTGATGGGATCATTGTAAAGGTAAAAAAGTAAGTTTTTTTTTTCTATATAATTAATTTTCTAATTAGATAACATCATTAATGTGACACCAAAAAATATTCATTATTTATCCCTATCATAGGTTTTTACCCCAAAGTAAATGAACTTTAATGTCGGTTTTTTTGGGACCTTCATGGAAATAAATGAATTTCATGGGAGTCAATGCCATGGAAAATGACATCATTGGTCACTATCTATGGACCGCCTTAAAGTGAAAAAGCAACATTGTAGAATTCTGAATACCTTTATAGCTTGTTGCCTAATATAATAAAGTCATGGATGACAAGCAACCAAGTATTAATCTTCTAAATGGATATTCCAAGAGAATTGCATTATTCAGTAATTGGAATCATAGTGATTAGCAATTTTGTGTCTAACTATGACTAGTTAATTTGTGAGTGAAAAAGAAAAAAAAAAAGTAGAGTGTTATCAAAGTGATAAAATATAATTTTTTTTGTTTTTTTTTTTTGTTAATTTTAGTGAAAAATGATTAATATATGAAAGTTATGTTTGGTTTTCAAAAAATAATAAAAATAAAATAAAATTTTAAGGTTATGTTTGGTTTTTTGAAAAATTGAGGGAAAATGCAAGAAAAAAAAATAGAGAGAAAAAGTAAAGAAAAATAAAAAAATAGATTAAAAAAATAAATTATTTTTATATACATCTTTAAACTCATTTAATCTATTTTTTTCATTGTATTAAGATTAAATAATTTCAAATTTCATAAATTTCTAATTAATTTAAATTATATTTGATTTTCTTTCGTATTTTTCATAATGAAACCAAACTTAAGAAAACTATTTTCTTTTTTCTTTTCTTTTCCTTAATACTTTTTTGGAATCAAACATAGCCTAATTGTTTTTTTTTTTGTTTTTAATATGGAAAACAATTAAATATGATTAAAATTAGTTTTAAATTATTTAACTTTTATATCAAAACAATGAAAATAAGCAAAATGATTTTTAAATTATATATAAAAATAATTTATTGACTTTTATTTATTTTTTCTTTTAATTTTATGGAAATTAAATATAGTCAAAATATATTATTAATTTGTTATATACTCAAGGTATTTTATGCCTTAGGTGTAACTAGATCATTGTTTCATACAAGTGTGAAAGCATTTTCATAGAAGAACAAAAATTGGAGAGTCCATGGCCATTGATAGTGATATCTTTTTGTCACCATCATGGCAAATATGGAATGTGAAAGAAAGCAACTACAAGAGCAAGAATCAACTAAATTAGAATCCCAATTAAAGAAGGGTAGAGAAGAATCACATTATTTTAGAATTGGGGTTGCATTATGATTATCAAAATCTTATATTTAATTGGGTCATTATCTTGTCACTTTACATGAATATGATATATTGATAAATGGACATCCTATTTTTATACCATAGGGTTAGGAAACTATCCATAGGCATTGTGTGTGGTCATTGTCATCCACCTAAGAAATTGGTGTACATCAAAGTTTTACCAAGAGTATTTTCCTATATTGGAATTTTTAGTCATCCATAATTTGTTCGAGTGTAACGATTTGTACTTTTAAATCTGATGATGTCAAATATTATAAAAGATTTTATTTAAAAATAGAATTTATTAATATAGTACATTGTTAATATTTTAAAAATATTAAAATAAAAATTTAAAATTTTAAAGAAGGGTTAAACTAAAATTCATATAAAATCAGTTAAGTCTTAAATACAATAAAATTTTATTTTAGGAAAAAAACTTGTCATCATACACACTCCAAAAATATTACAATAATTCAAATTTAAAAAATACAATTTTAATACATTTATGTTAAAATAAATAAGATTTTACCTTTTAAAATATATATACTATATCTTTTATCATTGTATTTTATTTAATCAGATGTATTGTGATGTATATGGTAGGTGGAAATGAGGAGTATGAATGAACACTTTATTTATTTTTTCATTTCATTCTCATGTTGAAATAACTTAAAATGATGATGAAAATAAAATTAAAAGTGATTTCAATTGAAATGAAATCCCACTTATAAGTGGGATTTTAATTCAATTCATGGTATTTTGATTCCGTGTAAGTTATTTTTAAAAATATTTTTAAAAATTAAAAAACTAAAGACTTTTTTTAGATAAGCTGTTTTTAAAATAAATTTTTAATTTTGGTTTTGTAAAAAACACAAATTGTAAATTTAATTTATATAATATAAATTTATTTTATTTTATGTCTTATTAAAAATAAAAATAGTTTTTAATTACAAATAAAGCAAAAATGAATAGTTTTTAATAAAATATGAATATTAACAATATAATAAAATCATAAATTATATGTATATTTTATAAATAGTATAAAAATATAGATATTAACATTAAGCGGTTTATATTGTTAAAAAATAAATAATTAATAATAATTCAAAATTAATAATTTCTAATACTATTTATATGATTTTATAAATATTATAAAAATATGGATATTGACATCTTATAAAAGCATAATTAATTAATTTTGTTAAAAATAAAGAATATTTATTTAAAATTAATAATTGCTAATACTATTCTATTATAAGGAATATAAAAACAAATATAATTTAATTTTTTTAAGGTATAAATGAGCCAAAATTTTTATACATTTATTACTTAATTAAATTTTTTATATATATTTATGCATTAAAATATAATAATTGAAATCACCAAATTCATTCCTATTTAAAAGATAATAATAATGAAAACAAAATATTCATTTTCATTTTCATTTCTTATTCTCGCTTTCTAAACACACCTTCCTTGTGTATACTTCAATTTGTTGTTGTTTCGTAGGCTTTTATTTTTTTTTAAAAGAAAAGTGGATTTTAACTTACTAATTTTAAAAAATATAGAAAAAGGAACTCGAATTTTTATAAATCAATTTTATCTTCATTAATTTAAAAATATTTTAAAATACATTCATTTTTTCATAAGTTAAATAATTATTTTATGAAATACCCTTTTTATTTGATAATATTAAATGAAATTATAAAAAAAAAATTAATTTATCATTTTAATTTGATAAAAGTATCTCATAAATAAATATATTATAATTTTTTATTATATGATATGAGATATGAATCATTGTAGAAAATTTCTCTATTTCCCTAATTAATAATGATTTTGTATCTGTATTATATAAATCCACTCATCTTCTCATATTTTTTTAATAAAATTAAATAAAAATTTTGTTAGTTGACATCAAAAATAAAATAAAAAATTTTATTTTTTTTAAATATAATTGAAACTAAAATAATTAAAAATTAAATACAATTTAAAATTAAAAAAAACTTAAAAATTAAAAATAAAATAAAATATTAACTCTTATTATATTTTCAAGTCTTTCTCCATATCTATATTTTCTACTAGTGTGCTTTTAGTGAAATGAAAATTCATATTTTATTTTTATATTTTTAGCTTTAATTTTTATTTTTAATTATATTTTAAATTTTTAAAATTTTTTATTTTATTGATTTGAAATCAACTCTTATTATAAAAAAAAATGTTAATAGATATTATTGACTTGGCAAGTAAAAATGTCATTTAAGGAAATAATTATTTAATTTATAAAAAAGTGTATGCATTTTAAAATATTTTTAAATGAATAAAAACAAATCTAATTTATAAAATTTAGAGTTTTTTTGTTAATTTTTTTAAAATTAGTCGGTAAAACCATATATATATATATATATATATATATATATTAATTAAGGTGGATATGGAATCACAAATTTTCCTTTATTTTATTAATATTTTTAATTATATATATATATTTTATTTATTATTTATAATTATTGATAGTGATTTGTAAATTTACTTTGAGTTGGTCAAAAGAATGCATAACAATATCAGAAAAAAGGGCGTTAGAAGTTATGACGACACAACAATTTTCCGATCCTAGAAAAATACAAAAGCCTCAGAGGCTCGGAAATCCACGTGCCTCGAACGCACGTGACTCGACGCGCTAATCAGACAGGTGAATTGTGGACCCATATCTGACAGGCACAGGTGGCGTGACGTGATTGGCTGACTGTCCATTTTGTCAACTTGCAGAGAGGCGCAGCGTCTACATATCACTGTCACTATCTGTGTCACTTTGTTTTGATTTGATTTAATTTTTTGCCCTTTCCGATATGCCATGTTCCGAACACAAGGCAGTGAAAGTGATGGCACTTTGAAGGGAGGGCTGAGCCCAATCCATCATCATCTCTGTTCTTGAAGGCCACTAACATCATCCACAATGGAGATGGAAAGTAGAGGAGAGGGAGAGTCAACGAGCAGTTATTGATATGGAAAGTGGAAAGGAAAAAAAAAGCGTAATAGTTTGATTAAGAGATTAAAGTGTAGTACAAACGCCAAATTTGTACTTCAGAGCAGTACAATGGAAGTGGAGGCTTAAGCTTTAAGATTTTGAAGGATTTTACAGTTTTAGTCGGTGGGGTTTTCTTGCTTCTTAAATTGGTTTTTTCGTGGGGAATGTGAAGAGTGTGGATAGATAGAGAGAGAGAAAGAGAGTGACCCATTTGGATGTTTCTGATGCTGAGGTCGGGTGAATTTTGAGAACCCAATCGGTGGTTTGTGGGTTTGATTGTGGTTTATGGGTGAATTGGTGGAGACTCATCTGGCTGATTTGAGGGATCCGAGTGGAGGGATTGAAGGTGATTAGTCCATATTTGGGGGTGTTTCTGGGTCTGTAGAGAGTCGTTGAGGTGTTGAATGAGGTTTCAGAAGATCAATCTCGAGGTTCGGGAAGTTTTTTTTTTTTTTTTTTTTGAGTTTTTCCCAATCTCAATCTAGAGAGAAGAAGAACGACAGAAAGGAGTAAGGTAAGATCGCCCTTTTCTCTGTCTGTTTCCTCTGTTTCATTTACTCTCCTCCGTTTGGCTGCCGGGAAAACTGAACCGGAAGGGAAAATCAATTTGGTTTCCAGAAAACGAAAAAGCTCTCCCAAAGAGATTTTGGTTTTCTGGATCCCAAACAACGAAAAAAAAAAAAAAAGATCTAAGTTTCCCTGTCTTTTTTTTCTCGACAACCGAACATGCCTTTTCTCATTGAATTAGAATTTCAATCTGGATCCTTTTCATGCTTGAATTGACACCAGAAAAGAAGATTCCGATCGTAAAAAAATGGTGAGAGTGAACGGGGAAGAATCGAAGGAGATCGACGGAGTGGAACTGGAACAGCCTCAAGTTGCGCAAGAGGAGATGAGGAGAATTCCTCCATGGACGAAGCAGATCACCATACGGGGAATCATCGCCAGCGTAGTTATTGGAATAATCTACAGCGTGATAGTGACGAAGCTCAATCTCACAACTGGGCTCGTCCCAAATCTCAATGTTTCAGCAGCTCTGCTCGCCTTCGTCTTCATTGGGACATGGACAAAGTTGCTTCAGAAAGCAGGATTCGTCTCCACTCCTTTTACTCGACAGGAGAATACCGTCATTCAGACTTGTGCAGTCGCCTGTTACAGCATTGCTGTCGGAGGTCAGAGACTTAGGGCCAAAAAAAACACTTCCGAAAACCAGATTTTGAACACTCAACTGTTTTGTTTAATAAATGTATAAGAGTGTTTTTAAAAATAATTTTTATATTTAAGATTTTTAATTGAAATAACTAAAGTTACTATCTGAAAACACTTATTTTCATTTTTAAGAATAGAAAATAAAAAATAAAATTTTTATTTATTTATTTATTTTCAAAACTATTCTTGAAAATAGTTGTGAAACAGGATTTTTAAGTTTCGAAGTGTTTTTCAAAAACAATTTGAAAAACTGCTATACCATGTTTTGAACAATAAAAGTCTGTTTGAAATTAGTTTTTATGTTTTAAAACAATTTTTAGAAAACACATGAAAAGAACTAAAAGATATTATTTCTTATCACCAAATGGGTGTTCCTGTTTTCTGGCTTTTTTTTACTTCGGAGAATTAGAAACTGTTTTGATTTTGTGAATTTGCAGTAGAAAATCGATCTTCTCTTCTTGCTTGTTGTATGTTATATGCTTATTGGAGCTATTGATTATGGTACTGCAGGCGGTTTCGGGTCTTATCTGTTGGCGTTGAACAGGAGGACATATGAGCAAGCAGGTGTTGATACAGAAGGGAATACTCCAGGGAGCCATAAGGAACCCGGGGTTGGCTGGATGACTGGCTTCCTTTTTGCCACCTGCTTCGTCGGGCTGCTGGCCTTGGTGCCTCTGAGAAAGGTGATTTTTTCGGTTTTTCTAGTGATTTGGATGTAGAATAGCTATAGTGTTGGTATTTTCTTGGTGAGAAATCAAATTGGTTTGTTCACGTTTTTCGTTCTTATGCAGATCATGATAATAGACTATAAACTAACTTATCCAAGTGGAACTGCAACGGCAGTTCTCATCAATGGATTCCACACTCCTCATGGAGACAAGATTGCCAAGTATGCGTCCCTTTATTCTTATCTTTCTTGATTAAAACCGAGATAGAATTTGATGTAAACAAGTCCTGATCCTTCTTGCAGGAAGCAGGTTCATGGGTTCGCAAAGTGTTTCTCCTTCAGTTTCTTCTGGGCTTTCTTCCAATGGTTCTATTCTGGTGGAGACAAATGTGGATTCGTTCAATTCCCGACGTTTGGACTGCAGGCTTGGAGTCAAACGTATGTACCCCTCATCCTTCCTTTCATTTCCTTTCCATTGGGTACCTGTTCTTTATGCTTCAATCCTCATTGATTCAAGCAATTGGGTTCTACAGATTTTACTTCGATTTCAGTATGACTTACATTGGAGCAGGAATGATCTGCTCCTATCTTGTGAACTTGTCTTTACTCTTTGGCGCTGTGCTCTCTTGGGGATTAATGTGGCCATTGATGCGCCATAAGAAAGGAAATTGGTATCCTGCAACTCTATCACAAAGTAGTATGAAGGGCTTAAATGGCTACAAGGTTTGTGTGTGAATACCAAAAATGAGTTTCCATTAACTTGAGCCAAAAACCTCTGTGATTTACCAATATGCTCCTGCCCTGCAGGTTTTTATTTCGATCGCCCTCATCCTAGGAGACGGGCTCTACAATTTTGTTAAGATACTGCTTTTCACGGGCACAAGCATCATTAAAAGATTGAATAACAGGGGCTCAAATGCAAGTAAGTGATCACCCCTTTATTATAATCTATATGTCCTCAAAGAAGGGCTAAAATGCAAGCAGATGAGCAACCCTTTTCTATAATTTATCAGTCCTCACAGAAGGGCTAAAGCAGAGAGGGGCGACATATGTTTTCCTGGTTTGATTGAATCCTTTCGAGTATAGAGCTTTTCTAACATGAGGTTTTTTCCATTGCAGTTTCTGATGAGAATAAGAACCAGACCATGGGTGATCTTCAAAGAAATGAAGTGTTCATAAGAGAGGGTATTCCCATATGGTTGGCATGTACAGGATACGTCACCTTCTCCATCATCTCCATCATTGTGATCCCCCTCATGTTCCCCGAGCTGAAATGGTACTATGTGGTTGTTGCCTACACTCTTGCTCCCTCTCTTGGCTTCTGCAATGCTTATGGTGCAGGCCTAACCGACATGAACATGGCATATAATTATGGAAAAGTAGCCCTGTTTGTTCTTGCTGCCTTGGCAGGGAAGGATTCAGGCGTCGTTGCAGGGCTAGTTGGCTGTGGCCTGATTAAGTCCATTGTTTCCATATCTTCTGATTTGATGCATGATTTCAAGACTGGCCATCTCACTCTCACTTCCCCTCGATCAATGCTCCTTAGCCAGGCCATTGGGACGGCAATAGGCTGTGTGGTGGCTCCTCTCACATTCTTCCTCTTCTACAAGGCCTTTGATGTGGGGAACCCAGATGGAGAATACAAAGCCCCTTATGCTATCATTTACAGGAACATGGCAATTCTAGGAGTTGAAGGCTTCTCAGCCCTTCCCCACCACTGCCTCCAGCTCTGTTGCGGCTTTTTCATCTTTGCCATAGCAGCCAACTTGGTGAGAGACCTTTCCCCATCAAAGATTGGAAAATGGATTCCTCTCCCAATGGCCATGGCTGTGCCTTTCCTTGTTGGTGCCTACTTTGCTATAGATATGTGCATGGGGAGTTTGGTTGTTTTTGTGTGGCACAAGGTCAACAGCAAGAAGGCGAGTTTGATGGTTCCTGCAGTCGCCTCTGGTTTGATCTGTGGAGATGGATTGTGGATTCTCCCTTCCTCAGTCCTCGCCCTGGCTAAGATTAATCCTCCAATCTGTATGAGCTTCTTGGCGACTTAGAAAAACCAGAGGGAGGGGTATGGAGTAGGCAAGAACTATAGTTGAGTAGGAGACTTCATGGTTAATTTAAAGGCAGATGTGACAGAGTTTCAAATAAGTAACATGAATAATACACATTTGCGGTACACAACAATATGCATGTTCTATAATTTCTTTAACATTCATATATATATATATATATATATATATATATGAGTAACTTGCTTACATATTTCATCTTTGTTTTGAATATTGAGTTCTAATATCTTTGACTCGATTCTTATTTTTCTGATAAAATATAATACATAAATTCTGAATAAAATAATGGGACATAAAGAAGATTGATTTTCATGGTTGGATGACACGGTATGTGCATATTGAAGGACGGTCTAAGGAGAGAGAAAAAAGACCAGGGTTGATCCATATAAAGTCTAATGCTTTTATGGATTGGATGGAATGTTTTATCAAGGTTTTCTAGGTTTTTTCTTTGAAGTTATTAGGTACTCATGTATAATGCAAAAGCTTTAAAAGTATTTCAATATTTTTAATTGTTGCTCAAAAAACCATATAAAAAGTATCTAAAATATGTTGTAAAAAACTATTTTTAGAACTAATTATAAAAAAACTATTTTTTGTTAAAAGTTTGTTAATGTGTTCTGTGAGTTAGAAAATTGTTTTAAAAAGCAGTTTTCGAATGAGACTGGCCTATTTGGAAGCGTTTTAGAAAGCAATCATTGGTAACAATTTTTAAAAACAATTCTTAATTGTTTTTAAGAACAAAATTTTATTAACTTAAAATTTTGAAGTTCCATATTTTCATTGTTGCTTAGACAAAAACAAATGAAAACACTTAAAATATATTATAAAAAACAGTCTGTTGCATGAAAATAAAAAACTGTTTTTTCAAGAGTCAAAAACAATTTTCAATTTTTAAAGAGCACTATATAGGATATAGTAGAAGGTGGGTTGCAGAGGGGAAAAGGGTAGGGAGCTCAACCATATGAAATCTAATGCCTTTATGGGCTGAGTGGCCTTTTGAGAAGACAAGATGTATATCCAAGTTCCATCATTGGAACTGAAGTTGCATGAAGATGAAGATGGGGGAAGTATGGAATGAAGTATGCAACTACATAAAGAATAAAGTTTGGTAGGCCATCACATCAAAATGAGCCCCAATCCATTCCCTTTAGCAAAAATGGGTCATATTCTTCAAGCCTTGTCCGATACAGGAATTGACTAATGCCTGTTGCAAAACACTAAGCGAAGTAAACTCATGAGAGCTGATGTGATCTGTTTTCATTTTGAGCCACATTTGTTTCAATTTCATTGAAAATCATCTTCAAAACCCAGGTGGTGGTTTAGACTGTTCTGCTGATGTTGGAGGAGTTTACAGGCAGCCATTACGCACCACCAAACACATGTTGTATGATGAGAATAAAGGTTATACTTCCCTTCTCTTTGGCTTGATTTTGATATGCTTCAAAGCATTTCATAATACTTCAAAAGCCCATTATTTTTACATAAATAAGATGTTTGGCAAACTTTTGATTTTCGGAAAATATTAAAAAAAGAAAAAAAATATTTTAAAAAATAATTTTCTTATGTTTGATTTCTATAAAAAATTAAATATAATTAAAATTTATAATTTTTTTTATATTTTAAAATTATTTAATCTTTATATAAAAGTAAAAAATAAGTAAAATAAATTTAAAATATATATAAAAATAATTTATTAAATTTAAATTTATTTTTTATTTTTTTTACTTTCACTTTCCTTCAACTTTCCCTCGCATTTTTCCTCAAATTTTATGAAACCAAACATAGCCTTATAATCACTTTTAGCCTTATTTGAGATAGTTTTATGCCCCTATTCTTTTATTTTAACTGAAACCAAAATCATAATTTTTAATTCTTCAAAGATATAGGGCTTCTACAAGCAACAACATGATTCTTTGCATATCAAGCTCTTTTAAAACTATAAGCCCATTAAACAAAATTAGTAAGCTCTTATTAAGTTTTAAAAAAAGTTTAAACTTTTCCAAAGGCAATTCAAACAAAAATTGAATAATTGCCCAAAGGGTTATTGAGGAAACATGTTTTTGATAGAGTGCATTTGACAATATTTTTAGAAAACAATCCAAACATAGAAAGTGAGTTTAGAGAAAAATTAGGAGTGTGTTTCACAGCAATTCTAAAAAATGTTTTTAATTTTTTTAATACTTGAATGCTTCTCTTAGCCAGTAACAATTTTAAAAACACTTTTACCAAATTAAGAAATCACTTATAAGCTTTTGATAAAAAAAAAAAAACAATTCAACTAAATTCAGGTGAAATAGAAACAATCTTATTGGTACTCAAAGCAAACCATAGCTTTTAACTTTTAGACACGTTATTCATCTAAAAGGACAATGGAATTAAATTCTCTAAATCCTCATTTCCACTATGGATGGTGCAGAGGAGAGGCATTAGCCGTAGAGTCAGAACTAGAG